>NW_027186296.1:70405018-70426644 GCF_028583685.1 Petaurus breviceps papuanus | reverse complement strand
GGAAAAGGGGAAAGGGGAAAGGGGAAAGGGAAGGAAAGGAAAGGAAAGAACCTAGTGTCCAGGACATCATTTGCAGCCAATGAGTAATACTGACCCAAGAAGGGTCAGCTTCTAAGATATCTTTCTGTAATTTTTAAATTTGATCCTTGGTTCAGAGAGAGTTCTCTCCAATTCACCTTCTCTGTTTAAAAATTTACTCATTCCTCAGGGGCTCACACACCCACCCTGTTCAACATCAACATCAGCATCAACACTGCAGAACAGCCCTTTCTCAAGCAATTTACAGCCTTTTGCTCCCAAACAAATGTTGCTAGAAGTCAAACTGGCCTGGTTTTCCCTACAAAGCCTCTTCAGAGTTAGGATAGGGAATCAACTGGGTCCTAGTTCTCCTCCTGACTGTCTGCACTGACCATTGTTTCAGAAGGAGCCCCAGCCATGCTTCTTTTTGGACTCTCCAGACTTTTCTTCTACTTCCTGGACAATCACCTTTCTGGTATATATACTTCCCCCTCTGCTCTTTGTGTGATGGCTTTCCTCTATTCAAATGCAAACTCCTTAAGAATAGGGATTGCCTTGCTTAATTGTATTTGTTTTCACAGAGTTTGGTATACTGCCTGATACATAAATAAGTGCTAATAAATGTTTTCTGTCAGTCTCTCTCTGCATCTATCTGTCTCTTTGTCTGTGTCTCACTGTCTCTTTCTGTCTCTGTGTCTCTATCACACACACACACACACACACACACACACACACACAAACACACACACCATCATGGTGTGGTGAAAAAAGTCATAGGACTCTGAAAACTTTGATTCTAATCCAGGATGACCTCTTTGGTCCTCACTTGGTTTATTTCTCTTGTCAAACAAAGGACTGTGAAATAGAAGGTCCCTAAGGTTCCGGCCCATAACTTCACAGGGACTCAGAAATCAGAAATACTGGTCCCTTGGTCACTTCAGGTGAAACACAAGATATAAGGTCAGCATGGAACAATTCTGCCCATTGTCCTCATCTGGCTTTGTTGTGAGGGAATGAAAGGTCACCTACAGTGTGCTGAAAAGGAACAAGGAAGGCTGATACCTCGCAGGAGAAAAAGCAAAGCGGAAATTCGGTATTTATTTGTCCATGTAGATTGCGTTATTTCATTTTCAGTGCCCCTCACCCCCCAATCGGCATTTTTGCTGCCTTTTCAATGCATCTGCTCCCTTGACAGAACATGGGTTTTGACCTTTGTTGCACGGATCTCAATGTGGTAAGATCAAAGAACTCACTGCTGAGCAGGCCTGTTAGAAGACAGCTGGCATCTCAGCGATTGACTGCCGCCTAATGAGCACCAGACCCTGCTGGAAGTCCCTGGGATGGTGCTGCTGAAAGTGTTCTTCTCAAAAAGATCTTCCCTTCCCCCGCCCCCATGAAAATTAAAATGCAGAGTGGTGAAAACATTGTCATGTTACAATTTGGGTTTTCACTACCTCCAAACAGGAAGCAAAGATATAAACCAGGCACATCTTCAGTTCTGACTTCAGCAGCAGAATATTGAGAAATCAGGGAAAGGGGAAAAAAATCATGACCTTTAAATCTCACCACCAAACAGCCAAATAAGTGAGGACTATGGGTGGCATGTGATCTACTAAGACTAAAGAATAGTTTTTATCTGCAACGGAAAATCTCTCTGCAAGTATTTTTAACTAGTCTGTGAGGATCGGGAATGGCATATGTACTTGTGGGACACTGAACCACTTTACCTAGGGGAGCTGTGGGGTCTCATTTTCCTGACATCTTAGAGGGGGTACAAAGATATTTCTGGGGGATAGGTTAAGTTCTATTCTGTCCAGAAGCAGGGGGTCGAACTCCAGCTTAGGCATTCCTCCTCTAGAGGGGAAAATTAGTGGTGGAATGGAAAATGTGAGAAGGCCACTGCTTTCCAACTATATAATCGAACACTTGCTAACTATGCTCCTTTAGCTCTCTGGCCCTCAGTTTTTTCTTCTGTAAAATGGGAATGATAATGCTCACTACCTTAGCTCACAGTCATCAAAAAAGATAATCTGTGCAAAGTTCTTTGGAAACACAAAATGCACAGAATATTACTTATCTGCTAGTTTCTTTGTCTTGAACTTTTTTCCTTTCTTTTTTTTTAACTTCTTTTTTCATGATTTTAAAGCTTTGGTCTCAGACTGAAATATTAGTTACATTTCTGTTTTATTTCTCAGAATGTCAGGGTCATTTGGCACTCCTGTGACAGATACTATAACCAAACCTCTTGCCAACACTCACATTTGCATTGTCCCAGGGTGGCTGTAGAGTTAAGAGCATTTGGGGGCTGGGAAAGGAATGTCCCTGATGTACGGCTGCAGCCTGGTTCTAATTTTAGCACCAACAGAGCATTTCACTTCCTGGAGGTATCCGATTGCTGGTGCTCTCCTGCTTGTTACACTGGGCTGATATCACACATGTGGGAAAAATTAAAGGCACAAGAATTGCAAAACTGAGTCACACCCATGGTCTATCTAGCCCAGGATTCTATCTCTGACAGTGGCAGCAAGAGAAATCATCGCTGGTCTCCATGATGTCAATCTCAAAAGGTTAGAAATGTGCCCCAAATATGTGTACTTTCCCTTATTAAGGGTCTATCATTCATGGATTTTTTTTTCTAAATCTTTAATAAATCTATTTATATTTCTGTCCTGTGTCACCTTTTTAGGCAATAGAAACTCTCATGATTTTCAGCTCATTGGGGAACTCAAGAGAGAAATCTTGTTTGTGGTAAGGTCTGAGTAGGATTATGAGGTGAGCAAAAGCCCCCATTCCACTAGAGTAAGAATTTCAAACTCCCCTATAGGTTGTTGGGAAATTGAAAGATCTTGTTTCTTCTTCCTGATGCCCATTGAGATGGGACTGCTCTGTAACATCCCAGTAGATCAGCAGGGAAAGGGAGAAAGTGATTAATTTCTAGCACTACACAGCTGTGATTGGACACTACTATTCCAAATATGGAACTTGTCTAATCTTTGGATTCTGAGATTCATTAAAGCAGCTACGGTGAAATGTGGGAAGAGAAGTAGCATAGAAGTCAGTGGATTTGAACCCTGATTCTCCTACTTTCCACGTATGCCAGTCAGTCAATAAACATTTATTAAATGTCTATTATGTTCCAAGCACTATACTAATTGCAAGTGATACAAAAAGAGGTGAAAGATAGAACCCTCAAAGAACTCCTGCACTAATAAGGGAGACAATAAGCAAATAAATATGTACAAACAAGATATATATTCAAAATAAATAGGAAATAAATAAGAGAAGGAAAACACTACAGTTAAGAGGAGTTAGGAAAGGCTTCCTATAGAAAACAGGATTTTAGTTGGGAATTAAAGGAAACTATCAAGTGGAAATGAGGAGGGAGAGCATTGGGGGGAGGGGTCATCAAATCTGGCTTCAGATATTAGCTGTGTGACCCTGGGCAAGTCACTTAACCCTGTTTGCCTCAGTTTCCTCATCTGTAAAATTAGTCAAGAAAAGGAAATGGCAAATCATTCTGGGCTCTTTCCCAAGAAAATCCCAAATGGTATCACAAAGAGTCAGGTATGACTGAACAACAACATGTGGGACAGCCAGAGAAAATGCCCAGAGGTGAGAGATTAAAAACTACTTGGTGAGGAGTACGGTGTAAAAAAACTGGAAAATTGGGAGATAGGTAGATTATGAAGGGCTTTGAATGCCAAACAGAAGATTTTGTATTTGATCCTAAAGTCTGTTTGTTTACTGGTTAATTTTTGTATTGTGAGTCACACACAGCAGGCACTCAATAATTATTGGATAATTTGTTAGAAGCATTCCTAAAAATCCAAGTAAAGGTCTAATAGTTACTCCTATGTATTCCTATTAGCTCCTTTTAATGGATAAATTGGGAATAAATCACTCATACACCTTGGCTAGTGGTTAACTGTAAATTTGACCCAAGGTTCACATATTTACCAAAATAATCTTGTACAGTTCTGACCATGTCACCTTCTTGCTCAAAAACCATCAGTGATTTCCTTAAACTGTCATTAAGGGTCCTTCAAAATTTGACTTCAACCTATCTTTCTAGACATTTCATATTACATTCATTCATGCATTCTATAAGGCAGCAATTCAACTGTACTGCACTCTCCGCAGTACTTACTGTCCTCAGTTCATTCCTGTAAACCTTTCTCCAGCCTGACAAAGCCCTCTCTTCCCACCCCTACCAGATACAAACCTTCTCTTCCTTAAAAATTCCTTTTATGTGTCATTATTCATGAAGCCATGCTTGAGCCTCCGGCTAAAAGTGGTCCCTCCTGAAGTTCTCTTTTCCCATTATTGTCCCCTATCTTGTATTATA
This sequence comes from Petaurus breviceps papuanus, assembly GCF_028583685.1. Lineage (NCBI taxonomy): Eukaryota > Metazoa > Chordata > Mammalia > Diprotodontia > Petauridae > Petaurus > Petaurus breviceps. The sequence continues at coordinate 70,422,281 of NW_027186296.1, read as the reverse complement.
CTTACCTATATACATATTCCATCTTCTCCTCATAGACTGTAACCTCCTTGAAGGCAGGGACTATGTCATTTTTCATCTCTGGGCAGCTTTTCATCTCACTGCACTTAAGTAAAGCATTTAAAAAGATTTGCTCAATTGTTGAAAGGATCAAGTGCTTAAAAGTGACTTATTCATTTAGATTTCACTTCTCAGGGTCTCAGTTTCTAAAGCTGTAAAAGAGGGAATTAGATTAGAAGAGCTCTAAACTGCCTTTCAGCTCATCCTCTGACAGGATGAAATCAGGGCTTCTGCAAGATTTTGCTGGTAAGCAATATTTTTTACTACCAAAAGTCCTTAGTCTTCAAGGGCTGTAAACTTTAACATCTGACTCCTTCTTTTCCCTCTTCCTTCTTCCTCCATCTTGTTCCTCCTACCCTTGGCTTTCTCCTTTCCCTTTCTCAGTCCTGCTCTCAGCTATCATGTGAAGGCTTCAAAAGGCAAAGTAGTCTTCTTTATGAAAAATTTAAATATCTTACCAGTCTGCAATATTTTTTGGTTTAGAAAGAACTGGGTTCAAAGACCTTTAAAGTCTCTTCTGGTTCTAAAATCAAATGATCCTATCTTTCTAATGGTACTCATTCTGGCAGCTTCTTAGCTGCATGGTTAAAAAAGAATGAGATATATCTACAAGCATAGATTATTGGATCTGGAAATGACCGTGGAGATTAATTAGTCCAGGCCCTCAGAAGCCAAAAGATGGGACATGATTTGACCCAAGGTCAAGCTCACACAACTAATGAATGGAAAATTCTGAATTCAAACACAGAATTCTTATATCTCAGCCCTGAGTTCTTTCCATGCCACCATGAATAATTAAGCCAAAGCTGTAAAATAAATAAATAACAGGCTGAATAAATAATGGCATTCCTGCATTTAATTTTTAGGCTGAAATCCTATATGTATAGTCTTTCCTTTTATATTTAGCTCTTCCTGATTATATTTTGGTTTTTAACAGAAAGAGAGAGACATAAGGAGCTTACAATTTGTCTTATTGTTTGTTGCTTTATTAGTTCAATCATGAAGTCCTTCCTTCCAGTAACTTCTTTGCATTTGCTTTAATGAAAGTGGGGGGGGGGAAGAAAGCTTTGTTTAAATATGGAATGAGACCAGATATAAGTGGCTCAGTGGATAGTGGTCCTGCCTGGCTTTTAAAGGGACAGGGAAAAGACATGTGCCCATCTTTTCAAGGCTGACATGCTCAGATTAAAGGGAGGAATTTCCTTGTGAAGTTAATTCACAGACATCTCCACATCTGCTCAGTGTTCTCCATATGGACAGGCTACATATACCACAAGCTTGCATTTAATACATAGGCACAAGAAGGCAGTAAAGCTAAGCGCTATTCTGAGTATACCAAGAAAAAAAAATGTTTCTGCCTTATCCTGGGGACCCATACAGTCACATCCTCTCTATACTCAACTTTGCTGAAGAAGTACCTGGACCATATTTGGACCTGAAGAACTCAAGAGATGACCAAAATTCAATCTAGAGATGATATATAAGCAAGACTTATCACCGCTGGGCTTCCAGAACCCTCCCCGCTACATCGCCAGAAAAATAACAAACATTTACATAGGTTTTGTGATTGGCTATTATATCACCTGATCCTCCTAACAGCCAGTGAGGAAGGTGCTATTATACTGATTTTTCAGATGAGGAAACTTGAGATTGAGAGAGGTAAAGCAGTTTGACCAGTGTCCCACAGCTGGTGAGTGTCAGAAGCAGCTTTTGGGGTAAAATCTTCCTCACTACAAATAAAGCATTTTATCCACTATCCCATCTATCTACTACTGATTGGTGACTGAGTGAGGGCTAACTTACCTAGCCTTCTATATCAAACTGTCCTCAGAGCAGACCATGTTTCACTTCCAGCTAGCCATATTTAATCTGCCCAGCTACATGTTTATAACTCCCAGAACCAGCAACCCTTTGCTCTGACTCCAGTAATAAAAATTAATAGCATCATTGGTTATGGAAAGAACATACTGACTAACTGGATTAGTTCACCATCCCTGTGACCCCTAGAAAAAAAAACTCCCAGGGTGGCCAGGTGGCTCAGAGAGTAAGAGCACCGGCCCCAGTGTCGGGATGACCTGGGGATTGAATCCGGACTCAGATACTTAGCACCACACCCAGAAATAACTGGCCGTGTAACTTTGAGCAAGTTACTTAACCCCAATTGCTTTAAAAAAAAATAAAAAAAACTCCCTTCCCTGGCTACCACTCCCCTATATGTTTCCCCCCCCAATAGAATTCAAATTTTTGCTTTTTTATTTGTATTCTTGACCACATTACTAATTATTTGTAGAACATTTCCGCTAGAAAGGAATTACAACATTAGCTAACACAACCCCTTCATTTTGCAGATGAGGAAACTGAGGCCCATAGAGGTAAAGTAAGTTGGCCAAAATCTCACAAAAGTCCAAAGAAATAGCCAAGTCTATAAAATATGGAGGGATGGGGGAGCAGCTAGATAGTACCACAGACAGAATGCTGGGCCTATAGTCAGGAAGACTCATCTCCCTGAGTTCAAATCTGGCCTCAAACATTTACTAGCTGTGTGACCCTGGATAAGTCACTTTACCCTATTTCCCTCTATTTATCTTAGTTACAGAATGAGCTAGAGCAGGAAATGACAAATAACACTAGTATCTTTGACAAGAAAACCCTAAATGGGGTCTTGAAGAGTTTAACATGACTAAAACAGCTGGATGACAAAAGACAACAAACCTGAATTCCAGGGTTGTTTAATTTTTTTAATTATATATGACATTGTGTGAATACTACTCACATTTCTTTGGAACACTTCATATTCTATATGTTTTGCAGTTTTTCTTCAGGGCAGTTTGGGTATGTAAGGTGGCATCATGAACTAAGGCATGGAGAAAAATAATTCACCAAAGAAGTTATACAGCTAAGCAAGATTCAGGACTCCCATTCCCAATCCAGTTGTTTTTGACCCATATTAACTGCTAGGATGGGAGTAAGGGTCATCTGTAAGAGGATGGACCTCAGTTTTCTCCTCTGTAAAATGGAGGCATTAAAAACCCCTTAAGTCAGGGATTCTTAACCTTTTTTGTTCCAAGGACCCCTTTGTTAGACTGATGAAGGATATGGTCCCCTTTTCAGAATCACATTCTCCAAGTCACAGGAGGTGAGAAGGTGGGGAAGAAATGACCCCCACATTTTTGCCTTCATGATAATAGACTAGCCTCATCTCTTTTTGACTTTTGAGTACCCCCAGGGTACTCCTGGACTCCAAGTTCCAGCAACTTGTTTCCTATAGCAATCAGTTCTCCCAGGTTATGGGTCCTTGATGGGGTTATCCCATCCAGAACTGCAAGCTCAGGATTAATCAAAACCAAATTAGAAAACACCAGGTGAAGAGGTTTTGAAGACCATGATGGGGATGAAAGACTCTCTGTTGCCCATTATCGATGAAATAATAATTAGCCACCTGATGACCAAGGATCAAGATTTCCTGATGCTGAGATTATCAATCAATCAATAGTCATTAAGTACCTACAATATGCCAGATCCTGATAAAACAAAGAAAAAATGAAAAGAGTCCCTTTGAATATCCTACAGTCCAGTCAATGGAGATATGTACACACATATGTGTGTGTGTGTGTATATATATATATATATATATATGTGTGTGTGTGTGTGTGTGTCAAACACAAAATAGATGCATGGGGATGGCTAAGTGGCGAAGTGAATAGAGCACCGGCCCAGGAGTCAGGAGGACCTGAGTTCAAATCCAGCCTCAGACACTTAACACAAATACTAGCCATGTGACCTTGAACAAGTCACTTAATCCCAATTACCCTCCAAAAAAGCAAAAAGAAAATTGATGCAAGATAACTGGGAAAGTGTAGAGCACTGGGGCATAGGGGCAGAAATTAAGGGAGAGAGTGCATTCTAGGACTGGAGGATAGTACATATAGGCACCAAGAGAGGAGGTGAAGTGCTGTAAATGAGGAACAAGTAAGAAGAGCACTGGACTGGACTGCAGTGTGCCAAAAACGCAGAGTTGATCTTAGAAGTATTGAGAAGGCACTGGAACTTATTAAGTAGTGGCATAGTCAGGCATGTATTTTAGGAAAATCACGATGACAGCTGTGTGGAGGATGGTTTGGAATCAGGAAAGAAAAAGGCAGGAAGACTGAATAGAAGGCTATTGAAATAGTTCAGGCAAAAGGGGATGCAGGCCTGTGCCAGGGTGGTAGCTATGTGAATGGAGAGAAGAGTGTGTCCAAGAGAGCCTGTGGAACTAGAAATGGTAAATTATGGCAATTTATTGAACATGAGGACCAAATGAGAGCAACAAATTGAGTATGACACCAACATTGCAAATCTTAAAGACCAGAAAGATGGTGGTAGCCTTGACAGAAATAGGGAAGTTCAAAAGAGAGGTGACTTTGGGGGGAAATTTTGAGTTTGAAGCACTTATGGGACATTGAGCTCAAAATGTTCAATATAAAGTTCATGATGCAGGAGTGAAGTTCAGAAAAGAGACTAGGAGTGGAGTTATAGAACTGGGAGTCATTAGCATAGAAAAATAATTAAACCCATATGAGCTGATGAGGTCACCAAGAGAGAGCATACTTCTTTAAAGAACCGTTATATTACTTGCATATTCAATCCATATTCTTCCATTATTTATAAATTAGGTTTAGAATTTACTCCAACAGACTGAAAGTTTGCGACCAACCTCAAAATAACCCCTAAAATAGGCTTTTAATTCAGCTCTCACATTTTACAGCTAAGGAAACTGAGATCCAGAGAAGGGATGCTGGTTAATGACTGAGCTAGGACAAGACCTTCAGTCTGCTAACTCCTACTCCAGGGCTCTCTGTTTTGTTGCAACTTGACTTTTTTACATTGACCATCATCTCACGTGGAACCCAGCTCAAGTTCAGGCTCATAGACAGTAAGCATGTTACAAGAGAATTGCAAAAAGTGTCAGTTTTGGAATCTGAAATCCTGAACTCAAATCCTAGTTACTTATTATTTGTGTCATCTTGGACAAGACACTTTATGTCTCTAGATGTGTTTCCTTCATATAATATTAGAATGGTCGTCTAAGCTCAGGGATTCTTAATCTTTTTTGTGCTATGAATGCCTTTGCCAGTCTAGTGAAGCCTATGAATGTTTTTTTAATGCATTAAATAAAATATATAGCATTATAAAGGATACCAACTATATTAAAATACATTTATCAAAACATTGAGAGGAAAAAACAGGTTCACAGACTCTGGATTAAGAACCACTGGCACCCAGCAATACCACTTTAGGGCTGTATCCTAAAGAGATCATAAAAATGGGAAAAGGAACCACATGTACAAAAATATTTATAGCAGCTCTTTTTGTGGTGGCCAAGAACTGGAAATTGAGGGGAATGGCTGAACAAGTTGTGGTATATGAAAGTAATGGAATACTATTGTGCTCGAAGAAATGATGAACAGGCGGACTTCAGAAAATCCTGGAAAGATTTACATGAACTGATGATTGAAGTGAGCAGAACCAGGAAAACATTATACACAGTAACAGCCACAGTGTGCACTGACTGACTTTGATAGACTTAGCCCTTCTCAGCAATGCAAGGACTTAAAACAATTCCAAAAAACTCATGATGGAAAATACCATCAATATCCAGAGAAAGAACTATGGAGTCTGAATGCAGAGCAAAGCAGACTATTTTCTTTTTTTGTTATGTTTTGTTTTGCTTTTTTCTTTCTCATGGTTCCTCCCATTCCTCCTGATTCTTCTATACAACATGACTAATGTGAAAATATTTTTAATAGGAATGTATTTGTAGAGCCTATATCAGATTGCATGCCATTTTGGGGAGGGGGGAAAGAAGAGAGGGGAAAAAATTTAAAACTTATGAAAGGAAATGTTGAAAACTAAAAATAAATTAATTAACTTAAAAAAAAAAAGAACCACTGGCCTAGATGATCTGTGAGGACCCTTTCAGCTCTGAATCTGTGATCCTTTCAAGTAAGCACATCTCTAAGAGCAAGTCATTCCTCAAAGTCAGCTCCATCCCAAATCTCAGGAGGATGCAAAGCAGCCAGAGTGTTACTCTATCTGTTTGTAATTCCTTAGGATGGGAGCATGCTCGGTGGAAGCAGGATACTGGGGCTGACTGCGGCTCAGTTCAGTGTCTGTTAAGGAAGTGAGCCCCACCTCTGCTAACACGGGCCAAACACCCTTGGTAAACAGGCTGGTGGGCAGAGCTTTTCACAATTAGCTGCTACTCTGTGCAATGTTGGCTGGCCAGGCCCCAAAACTGAAACCAAATCCTCCTCCTCCTCCTCCTCCCTCTGTTTTGTTTAGAAACTATTTTTATTTTGATACAATAATACCCTCTAACAACACCCATCCTGACAGAGAAGAGATGACTGGCTCTCACAGCTATTTGCAGTCATATGCTTTCAAACCTGGAAACTAAAGGATAACTGTGTCTCAACTTCCTAAAATGATGTCAACCTTGAGCCCTACATTTGAGTTACTCCCTAACGTCTGCTGTTTCCTCTAGAGGAGGATGTCACCGCTTTCTTTGAGTTTGCAAAGCTTTCTTCACTGTGAGGGAGAGAGGGCAAGAATGATTTCCCCTGTTCTACAGAAGAGCAAACTCAGGCTCAGGGAGGGAGGATAATTCAGCCAAGGTCACACAGCTATGACTTAAGTACTTGCTAGAGTCAGGACCTACTTATTTACTGGACCTCAGATTCTTCCTAGCCAGGTCACCCTGGGCAAGCACTTTGCACAAGCTACTCCTCAAGCCTTAAATGGACATGTTACTCAGTTCCATAACATGGAATCCCTAAATCCCTTCAAGGCTCAGGTCAAGCCCCACCTTCTACGGGAGGCCTTTCCTCATCACACACACACACACACACACACACACACACACTTAAATTAAATTGCTCTCTGTATGACTTTGAGCAGGTTAGGGCCTTAATTTTCTCATCTGTAAAATGAAAGGGTATGGGCATGTAGGTGGCCCAGTGAATAAATCCTCGGCCCTGGAGTCAGTAGTACCCGAGTTTGGTTCAGGCCTCAGACACTTAACACCCACAGAAAAAAACTAGCCATATAACCTTGGGCAAGTTACTTAACCCCAACTGCCCTCCAAAAGGCAAAAAAAAACAAAGATAGATAGAGGGTAGGACTATATTACCTCTGAGGTCCTTTTCAAAACTTATGCTCCTATGAAACTGAATTATCATTCAAGAGAAACAATTGTTTATTCTGTTCTTAGCTATGCAAAGGAACTTGAGTAGGTAGCTTAAGCATTATGACTGGGGAATACCTTCCCACATATAAAGGGAGTCTTTTGTTGGAATTTATTTCCATTTCCTCTTGAGCATCTCTTCAATAAGAGCTTACATTTATTTGGCTACTTAGAGATATTGTTTCATTTGATGCTTACAAAAACCCTATGAGATCGGTGTTATTATTCCCATTTGAGCCAGATGAGGAATTTGGAATCTAAGAAATTAATTTATTTGCCCAGGATCACACAGCTTGTAAATGTCTGAGGCAGGATTATGAACTAAGGTCTTCCCCTTTCCAAATCTAACTCTCTATCCCCTATGACATGATGGCTTACAATGAAAGCAGAAAACAACTTATAAGGGGCGTTGTGATTGCCAAAGCAACTGACATATTTCATTTTGTAACCTCACTGGGCAGGGACAGCATCTAACTCCACAGCTTATTACTTATCTGAGAAATAGCAATAATACTGATTGGTCAATTATTGTTGCGGTTATTTTATAGTCTATTTCTGAGTAGATCAAAGTGTTTCAAATATATATAGGTATATACACAAATGCAAATATATATGCGTTACATATATGTGTCTGCATATAGACACACATATATGTAAATGTACTGTGTGTATACATATGTGCATACACGTGTGCATACACAAGCTATGTGACCCTGGGTAAGTCACTTAACTTCAGTAATTCCAGAAAACTCATTTCAAAGAATTATAATTAATTAAATATTATTATATAATTAAATAGAAATAGAATAAATATATACTATAAAATAAATACAAATATAGTTAAATATTTTAAAATATTGACAAATCTTCCAAATATCTCTCTGATGTAATACTAAGCATAGCTTAGTAGACGAGAAAGTGCTAAGAGAATGGTAGAATTGGACATGAATCTCAGACATCATCTCTTCCAGTTGTTTCCCCCTTTTTTTTTTGGCTTTTTGGAGGGCAGTTGGGGTTAAGTGACTTGCCCAAAGTCACGAGGCTAGTAAGTATGTCAAGTGTCTGAGGCTGGATTTGAACTCAGGTCCTCCTGACTCCAGGGCCCGTGCACTTTGCCACCTAGCTGCCCCTCCCCTTGTATCTTAAGGATGGGAAAACTGAGACCAAGAGACAAAAAGAGTAGGATCCAGGTTTTCTATTCTGTCCATTTCTCTCTCTACTAGACCATCTAAATTTAGGTGCCTGTAGTTTCAATATTCTCATATTCTGTCACCTTCCCAAGAAGATAATTGCAGTGTTTGGCCACTTGAAATCAACAGTAATTCTACACTTTAGTGAGCTTTTTGAGCTGGCTTCAGCAGTCTCACTGCAATGAGGATCAGCTACATACCACATCCCAAGACCTTGTTTGAACACCAGCACATGTATAGTTTCCCATTCTTGTCTTCTTGCCTTTCATTTGTGATGTTGTGAACTATTTTTAAAGAGGCCCAATGAAGTTCATCCTTTTTGCATTAACTCAGGTCTCTGCCCCACAGAGAGTGTGAATGTCTGATATTGGAAGCAAAGATTTAGTAGCCAAGTCCAACCAGACAAATGGAAGCTTGCAAATATTAGGGATGCAGCAAATTTTTGTTGAGTTGAATTGAATATAATGGAAACTCAGAGATATTCTCAATAATACTTTTAACCATGCTTGCTTTAAAAAAGTAGCAATTTATTTTTAAGTGACTAAGCAGAATTAACCACTAATTAATCACCAGCACTCTGAACAACTAAATGTTGTTTACTTCAATAAATTAAGAATCTGTGATTTCGTTGTGTGGATGTGCCTCTTTAAGGCAACCAATGAAACAAGGAAAAATAGAAGAGGATCTTCCTTCCTGTGTGGCATCCCATTGCTTCTGTGGTGGTGGTAGTGGTGGCAGAAAAGAAATTGGGCAGAGGATCCTAAGAATCACACCATTTTTGTAAGCAGTGACTTAACTCTAAGTGTTCTGTCTAGGAGATCCTTATCCAGTGACCAACAAGCAGACATTCTACTGGAGAAATGAAAATCGGTGATCTTGACATTCTCATTATAAATAAAACCAGAAGGCAAAGTGAATTTGCAACTAAATGGAAAAAATAGTTCCCAGGTTCTCTTTGAAGAGACAAATAAAGGGGTTGGAGGCATTGATTTCATTATGCATTCAAAGAGAACAAAAAAAAAAACCTCATTTCATAAGCATTTGGTCATCTCATGGTGTAGTGCTTATGACAGGCATTTGAAAAAATGTCATGAAAATAAATGCAGCTTATACACTAACAGTTGTTGCCGAGAATAAAGAAATAAAGGAGTAGTTTATAGGCAACTGCTTGACTGAGGCCTCAGTGCTGGTGATCTACACCAGGACTAGTGATCTATACCAGTCCCTGAATTGTAAACATTGAAATTTGCCTCAATCGAGCTCTGGAGAATCCTATCTTCTCTATAGGGGAAGTGAGCTCCTAATTCTTATATTTATGGGCTCAGGAACCCCACTAGGTAAAATTCCCAATTATAGTAATGGTTAGGGATCAAAATCTAAGAGCTTTGTCAGAAAGAGAGAAAGTGCACAAAGGTACCCCACACATGAATCAGGAATAGAAGAGGCCATTTATTCCAACACAGAAAAGGGTCTGCTAAAAATAAAAGAATTACAGCATGTACTATAGAATGATTAGAACAGAGTTTAGCAGCTTACTAATATCTACTATTGTCATCTGCTGGGAGCCTTAGTTAAACTTTATCAAGGCATAACACAATTTGCAATTCTGTTAATTAAACACTTTATATTTTACCTCTTGCACTGGTATTATCCAAACAAGCGATTACAACTGATCTCTTCCAGTGACTTCTCTCCTAGCAGTGGACAAACTATGTAATGTAGGGGGTTCTCCCTCCTATCAGTCACTGCAACCTTGAAGGTACAAGGTCAGGATGACATACTTAGGCTCATGGATGGGTAAACCTATGAGCTATACTTCCATTCAGCTTCAACGTCCTTTTGCCTTCTAATTTCTTTATAATGAGAATCTCAAGATAAATACAATTCAGTTCCTCAGTTTCCCCACTATTTTCCTCTCTTTCAAATGGTATTTGAAATAATAGATATTACTACTAGTGAGACAGAGAAGCCCAATCTGCTTTACTCACACAGAAAAGGGTTCTCCTTTCCTTCAATTAATCCCCAGCATGCTTCCTGCTTAATCTTATCAGCTCTTAGCAGCAAAACCTGTCTTCTCCCCCTCCCTCCAACTCAGCATGGGGACTATGCATGATCAGAGTCCTCAGTCAACTTCTCTTCCAGTGTCCCTTCTCCACTTCTGTTCTCCACAGCCCTGTCTCCAAGGTCATGCCTCCTGCTGTGAAGTCATTCACCTCTACCTCATAATAAGAAACCCCAAACCCACATTTGTATCAGATAGAATGCACATAGCTGTTACACAATAGTCCCATAGTCCCAAAATATTTCTTTGATGAAGAGTGTCATAGCAATAAATTCCAAAGTCCTGAAAGCAGTCATATTCAAATTTCTGGGAAACATTGCACTGAAGTCATCTTTCCATGAGTAAGTAGCCTTGCCTCTGAACAGCTTTCAAACAATTCCCCTGAGGGAACTTTATCTGAGGGGCTGTATTTCTCTCAGGTCCTCCAGACTGTCTCATGCTGTTCAAATGGGTGTCCTTTTTATCTTTCTTTCAACAAATAGTCATCCACACAAGAGAGAGGTAGTGTATTACATATTCATACACCATGAAATAATTTAGAAGACCCTTACACCAGCAAATTGTATTGTGACCTCTTGTGACAGAGAGACATGGGGCAAGCATCATGTAGGATGGTAGGCTTGGATAGGTTGCTGTCTCTTTCCTTGGGGGAATCTCATATTAAGAAGATCACAGATCTGTCAAATCAAAATAAGATTATTCCTTCATTCCAACAATATAAGTTGTTACACTTTGTGACTCAGTGTATTTAAGAATCACTATGGTCAAAAAATTAATTCCCCGGGGGAGGCTAGGGAGGCGCCGGCCCTGGAGTCAGGAAGACCTGAGTTCAAATGTGACCTCAGACACTTAACACAAAAACTAGCCGTGTGACCTTGGGCAAGTCACTTAACTCCAATTTCCCTACCTTCCCCCCTCCAAAAAGCAAAAATTAAAAAAAAGGGAATATATAGAATTAATTATTTTTTTACCTTTGGTTATCTCAGGCAAAGGTTCAACTAGGCCTACATGAGACAAATGTATTTTCTCCCGATTAATCAACTTAATTCAGAGCTAGTATATATAAAATAGCATTTTTTATCATAAAATCAGAGAATTTAATGCTGGAAGGGACCTTGACTTCTGGTTTTACAGATGAAGAAATGATGCCAGGTAGGCAAAATTATTGATCCAAGCTCACATGGGTAGTAAATAGCCAAGTCTGTATTCAATCCCTTTTACTTTAAAACCAGAAGACTTTCCAGGATACAGAAAGAAGGCAAAGTTGCTCAATTTTCATTTTGTTTCTGTTTTCTCTGACAAGAAAAATGACATTTGGACATGAACATATAGAACAAAGAGGGCAAATATCTAAGATAAATAAGGATATGGTAAGGGAACAAGGGAGAGACAGTTATGTAGTGGACAGTAGTCTGGCCTGTGGACTCAGGAAGAGATGCATTCAGGTCTTGTCTCTGACATTTACTAGCTATGTGACTGTGAGAAAGTCAATTAAACTCCCAGGGTCTCAGGAAGCTCTTAAACACTACGCTGCAGAAAAGTTGATCATCTACATTGGTGGAGGAAGTTCCCACACTGGAAGTTCTCTGCACTAATGAAATTACAGATACAGACCAAAAAAGAGAAACAGAGAGTACCTTAATGTCTTTAAGTTCAAGCCGCTAGAACAAGATTAATTAAATCCTCAGACACTGAAAGAACTGACAGATTTGGTTAGTGTCACTTATCTATAATCTCTGAAAGTTCATAAAGATGGAAGAAATACCATAGGATTAGAGGAGCATAAATGTCCTGCGTTCACCCTCAAAAAGGAGAAAATATATTCTATAAACTATAGTCCAATCATCTAGATTTCAATTTCTAGCAAAATTCTAGGACATATTATGAAAGAGATGTTTAGAGGCGAAGCTAAGTGGTGCAGTGAATAGAGCAACAGCCTTGGAGTCAGGAATACCTGAGTTCAAATCTGGCCTCAGACATTTGACACACTTACTAAATGTGTGACCTTGGGCAAGTCACTTAACCCCAATTGCCTTGCCTTCCCCCTTCCAAAAAAAAAGGAAAGGAAAGGAAAAAAGCAATGGTTAGAAAGGGAAAGAGTAATCACAGAGAATGAACGTGGCATCATTCAGAACAGATTAAGACTTAGTTCCTTTTTTGCAGAATCACTAAACTGGGAGGATAAGAAAATACAATGGATATATTTTACCTATATTTTACCAAAAGGTCTTATAAAACCTTGTGTTATTCTTGAGTAAAAGATGAAGAGATATTAAGTGGATTTAGAACTAGTTGAATGACTATCCCCAAAAATAAGTCTTAATGGTTCAATGCCGATATGAATAGAGGTCTCCAGTGGAGTATCTCAGGGATCTGTCCTTAACCTGGTGATGTGTAACATTTTTAGCAATGATTTGGATAAAGGTACAAGTGTCAACACTATCCAGTTTTCAGGTATCGCAAAAGTAAGGGGCATAGCCAGTGCAATGGACAATAGCCAGGATTCAAGAGATCTTGGCATTGGGCCAGATCAAATGAGATGAAATTTAATGGGATGAATGCAAAGTCTTACCCAGGTATTCAAACAATCAGCTACAGGAGTACAAGATGAAGGAAGTATTGCTAGAGAGCAAGTGATCTGAAAAATGAAATATCTAATGGTTTTATGGAACTGCAAATTCAGCATGAGTCAATGGTGAGAAATGGAAGACCAGAAATTTAATATGATTTTAGGGCTGCCTTAAGAGAGTCATAGCTTCTGGAAATAAAAAGAGAATAGTCTTATTAAAGAGAGGATAGCCAGATCACACCTGAAATTTTTTTTTCCATTCTATTAAGATTACCAATAAATTGGAGAAGGACCAGAGGAGAGTAGCCAGGATGACAAAGGTCCTAAGTTCATGCCACTTGAGACCTGGCTGAAGAAAATGGGGGGGGGGGCATTAGCATGGAAAAACAGAACACCCATAGGGACCTGAGAGTTGTTCTCAACTACATGAAAAAGAGGGGCAGCTAGGTGGCTGGGTGGATAGTAGCAAAAGCCTAGAGTCAGGAAAATTTGGATTCAAATCAATCCAATCGTAGGCACTTACTGTGTCACCCTATGCAAATCCCTTAACCCAATTTGCCTCAGTTTCCTCATCTGTAAAATGAACTGGAGCAAATGACAAACCATTTCATTATCTTTTCCAAGAAAACACCAAATGGGGTCACAGAGTCTGAAAGGACTGAATAATAACAAGACATCAAAAAGAGATAAACTTGTTCTCCATGGGCCCTAAGGGCAAAACTAGAAGCAGCAGGTAAAAATTCCAAAGAGATAAATTTAGACTTGATATCAAGAAAAACTTACTAATTATTAGAGCTATCCAAAAAAGGAACAGACTGTCTCATAGGGTAACATGAGACAGCTAGGTGGCATGGTAGATAGAGCATTGGACCTGGAGTCAGGAAGACCTGAGTTCAAATCCAACTTCAGATACTTACTAGCTGTGTAACCCTGGACAAGTCACTTAACTTCACATACTTCAGTTTCCTCATTTGTAAGATGGCAATAAAAATAGTACTTATAACCCAGGGTTGTCATGAGGATAAAATGAGGTAATATTTGTAAAGCACTTTGCAGGCATAAAAGAGCTATATGAACACTACCTCTTATTAATATTTTAAGTTCTTCAAAGGAAGTCTCAGTGTCTACCTTTTTAGTATGATCAGGGTTGTACTAGAACCAGCTCCTACCTCAGAAATTAGCAAGCAATACAAATCAAAGCATGGTTTATTTTTTTTTCTAGACTTAAGTGATGGAAAAAAAATATTATTAATGTAGATTAAATTTAAAAGCATGGCTTCGTTTAAGTCCCAACTAAATTCCCAAATTCATGGGAGGAAGGAAGCTTTTCCCAATTCCTCTTAATTCTAATGCCTTCAAAGCCCTTCATAGTTTAGCCCCCTTCTACCTTTCCAATCTTCTTACACCCTACCTCCCAACATGCACACTTTAATCCAGTGATAGAGGTCTCCAGACAGTTCTAGGAATAAGACACCCTTATCTCTCAGCTCCAGACATTTTTTTCTGACTCTCCCCCCTGCCTGGAATGCTCTCTCTCCTATGTTCTGACTACTAACCTACCAGACTACTTTTAAGTTCCAACTAAAATCCCACCATCTACAGGAAGCCTCCCCTAACTAATCTTAACTCCAGTGATTCTCTCTGTTTATTTCCTGTTTATCCTATTATATCGTTTACATGTTGTCTCCCCCATTAGATTGTAAACACCTTGACGGCAGGGACTACCTTTTTCCTCTGTTTGTATCCCTGGGTGTTAAGCCCAGTACATGGCACATAGTAGGCACTTTATAAATGTTCATGGGGGCTGCTGGGTGGTGCAGTGAATAGAGCACTGGCCCTGGAGTCAGGAGGACCCGAGTTCAAATCTGGCCTCAGACATTTAACATTTACTAGCCGTGTGACCTTGGGCAAGTCACTTAACCCCAAATGTCCTGCCTTCTCCCCTCCAAAAAGAAAAAAAAAATTAAATGTTCATCATTTGATCTATTACCTTGCCTCCCTTAATTATTTCCTGTTTATCCTGTATATAGCTTGAAGTGTATATACCTGTTTGCATGTCATCTCCTTCATTATATTGTGGGCTCTTTAAGGACAGGGACTATCTTTTGCCCCTTTTTGTATCCCCAGACCATAGGATAGTACCTGGCACATAGTAGGCATTTAATAAATGATGATTGATCGATTTTTATGCATAGAATTTTTTTTCAGAGATCTATTTTACTAGACATTTACCAGCACACCACTGGATGATGTAGTGAGGATTCTTTCTCAGTTATTGGTTGGATTAAATGGCTTCTGAGCTCCTTTACAACTCCAAAATTCTGTGACTAACCCATGCTGTCTCCCAAACATAATTTCTAATGGAATTAGCTTCATATTTTCTTTGACTTTTATGAGATAACTTCAAAATCCTATCCAATAGGACACACTGATATTCAAACCTATGGGAGTTCTACCTCACTCTCCTTTTACTGCCTTCCTCAAGCTACCCACTAGCATCCTTGAACTTGGGCTCACAAATGTCCTGATAGCACTTCTGGGTTTCCTGAAAAGAAAATTTTCTCTCCTGGCCCCTTTGTCCTCATCTGAACTCTCTCCAGCAACTTGCTGTCAAGGCTGGTGGTGGATTACAACATCCCCATATGTGGTACAAGAGTGTGATTCTTTTTCACCAGAAGAGCCCCAACCTTGTGGATTTGCTTTGGAACTGAAAAACCATAATGAAAAACACTCATTTCTTTGACAAGATGACTCCAGCTGACCCAAAGCTCAAATTCTTTATGAAAGAATAACTTACTCTTGTACTTTCCACCCATCTGAGAGCAAGAGCAAAGATGACATTTTAATATTTCTTGGGATTTCACTCTAATTACATGATGCACCTCCCTTAGGATTCTCTATATCCAATAGTCAAAAAGCAGAAATGAGCTGTTCTCCTCTAAGACATGGGGGGAAACACTGTAAAGGTAAAAGAGTGTAAGAGCGAAACAGTGAATTGAAGACATGGAATGGAGCAGCCTCTCCCACCGTTTTATGAGTGAGGAAAGATACCAGAGGGATTAAAGAATTTGCTCAAGGTCACTCAAGGTCATTCCCTGGTCAGTAGCAGAGCAGCCTTTAGTTTTAATTGAAAAGCAGCAAGAGTCATTGAAAGAGAGCTGTAGTGGGAATTAAGAGGCCTGAATTCTAGAACTGTGTCTGCCACAAATTTGCTGTCTTACTTTGGCCAAGTCCTTTAAATAATAATAAAAACTAACATTCATATAACATACACTGGTTCCAGACACTGTGCTAAGCATTTTACAATTATTATCTCATTTGATCCCCACAACAACCCTGGTAGGAAGGTGTTATTATTAACATTTACAGATGAGGAAAGTGAGGCAAGCTGAGGTTAAGTGATTTGCTCAGGGTCATACAGCTAATAAGCACTTGAGATCAGATTTGAACTCATGTCTCCAGAGTGAGCACTCTATACACTGTTCCACATAGCTGCCCCATTTAAAGTCTCTGTCGCTCAGTTTCCCTGCTTGAAAATGAGAGAGTTAGCCAAGATGATCTCTGAGATTCCTTTAGGCCTTAATATTTTAGGATTATCTGAATTCTCAGGGTATCAATGTCTGCTTCTATGGTGGACATTGGGTAACCTCAAAAGTCTTTTCCAATGCTAATTTTCCCAGTCATAAAACTATATTTTAAAAGAAACTGGGATGATAAGAAATATATAGTTATACAGCAATTTGCAATTTGTGGTGCATTTTCTTCACCATGGCCCCAGGACAACTAACAGCTACCTCCAATTTAAAAGTGAGGAAACTGAAGTTTAAACAGGTTCAATTCCTTACTCAAGGTCACACATTGTATCAGAGCTAAGACACAAACCTAGGCCCTCAGACTCAAAGGTTAGGGTTCTTATTGCCATACCAATCACTTTATTTATTTGCTTATTTACTTGTTTTTGTATCTTTTATTTGGTTGCTTGTTTTTTATTGCTATGGGTCTAGACGTGATTTCATCAGTATAGAGAACTCCTTGCATGCAAATTCCTTCCACAGATGCAGATTAGCAATGGGCTGTGTATCTAAGACAAGACTTCAACCCAAATATCCTTGACTCTAAAGCCAACTCTCTCTCTCTCTCTCTCTCTCTCTCTCTCTCTC
>NW_027186296.1:70346019-70404918 GCF_028583685.1 Petaurus breviceps papuanus | reverse complement strand
TCTCTGTCTCTGTCTCTCTCTCTCTCTCTCTCTCTCTCTCTCTCTCTCTCTCTCTCTCTCTCTCTCTTTCTGTGTGTGTCTCTCTCTCCAATGACCATTCTGCATTACAAATGCTGTAATGATCCCAAATATTTGCGGTACCTTTCATTTAGTTCCACTTTCATCTGAAAATATAACAAAGAATGAGTTATAGGGGGTAGGTAGTATTAAAAATAAAAAAGTCTCCCATGCAGCAACTGGTTTATTTGGTACCATAAATATTGCTAAAACTGACAGCATCCATAGGACTCTTCTCCTTAGCCTGTGTATTTTTTATGTTTTAGAAAAAGCAAGTCATAAGAAAATTTTCCTTCCTCATCTGCAATGGGAATGACCTCAGAGAGTTAGAATGTATACAGTGCCAGGATTGTCCTGCTGGTGTATGTTAGCTTCCCAGATCAGATGTACTCTGAGTAACACTAGCTAAGGTCTGCCAGGATAAAAAACACAAAGCATTTGTCCCACTGTGAAAGGGAGAACCTTTGACTCCAAAACTGAAACTACTTTAAAAAAGAACATCTAAGAGCAGCTGCTTTCTGATTGGTGAATTTACAGAATCCTAAAGGATGGTAGTTAATGGAAATATACTTATGTTGTAGAGGAAGGCACTGAACTAGCAGGTGAAGAATGGGACTGAGTCCACTTCACTACACATCTCCGAGAGATACTTTCTTCATCTGTGAAAAGAGAGGGATGAGAGGCAATATAACACAATGGAAAGACAACTGGATCTGGACTCAGAGAATCCAGGATTGATGCATGGCTCCGTCATCCACTATCACTTAAATTCTCTTGGCTTCAATTTCCTCAATTACAAAAAATGAGGGGAGTCAGAAAAGAAGATTTCTAAGATTCTTGTCAACTCTGGCTCTATGATCCTAGAATTAGGTGATATTTGAGGTTCTCTTGAAAATTGCCATTCTGTGATTCATTGAAGTATCAGCTCCTAGTGACTGAATTTTATGTGGGTGCTTACATAGGCATTGGACATGGCCTGGGTATGCAAACACACCATTGGCTCTTGCCCTAAATTTGGAGAAGGGGTTCTTAATTTTTACTTGTGGAATGGATTCCTTTGGCTGTCTGGTGAAGCCTATGGACCCCTTCTCAAAATTATGTTTTTAAGTATATAAAATAATAATGCTGCATTTTTTTTTAAAGTTTTCAGATTCAAGGCTAAGAGCTATTGCCTTAGAAGAAGGGAAGGAGTCAATGGGAATGTTCCTCCATGGTGTATTGGTAGACCCAGCCCATGTTCTTTGTATTTCTAAGTGTACATTGAAAAGTGAAGGAGCACAGGTACTCATGGTCCTGTTCAATTCAAGGTGAAAGGCTGGACTCTTGCTGGGTGTTGGGAATAAAGGAGTGTCCATGACTTATTATTTGCAAATGAGATGTTAATCAAAGCAATAAGGACTAAGATGGCCAGGAGAAAGGGTAGAGCAAAGCCCCAAGTATGGTGCCTTCCCAAAATCAAGCAAGGTGAGGGGCCAAGTAATGAAGACTGGCATCTATAAAATAAAACACACATACCAACATGCCAGCATATTCAGGGAAATTTGATTTGACATTAGTACCAATATTTTCCCACCAAAAAAAAAAACCCCTCATTTGGGACTTTGCCTAATCCTCATATACAATATTTCACATTTGTAGCCTTTTCCTGCTTATGAAGCAGGAAACATTTCATGGTCCCCTGGGAAACATCATGAAGGAGAATGGGTAATATGTATGTGTGCATATATTCATGAAATATTTTCCTTTGTTTTCCTAAAATAATGGATATGAAAATATTCTATAAACTGTAGAATATTCTACAAATGGAACAGGTTATCATTTTCCTATATTCAAATTATTTTAAATACTTATTCTTCCTTAGCATTTTATGTTGGGTTTTGTTTTTGTTTTGTTTTGTTTTTTACGAAAAGAAAAAAGGTGGAAGAAACAAAGGGTGGAATTAGTGACATTTTCACTTTTAACGCTTTTGGTTGCTTGAGTTCAATATAGCAAGAAATGACTAAGCATCTATTATTTGCAGAGCATGACTGGAAAAAAATAGCATTTTTGGTATGACTACAGGCTCTTGTTGGATATTTGCCAGCCTTCTAAGAGGCCACCTGACAGAGAGAAAAGTACTACAGAAAGGGCAGCTAGGTGGCACAGGGGATAAAGGACTGGGCTTGGAGTCAAGACTCCTCTTCCTGAGTTCAAACCTGGCTTCAGACACTTGCTAGCTGTGTGGCCCCAGGCAATGCACTTAACCCTATTTGCTTCAGTTCCTCATCTGTAAAATGAGCTGGAGAAGGAAATGACAAACCACTCCAGCATCTTTGCCAAGAAAGCCCCAAATGCAGTCATGAAGAGTCTGAAACAACTCAACAACCACAACAAAAGTCAAGTGACTCAGGTTTTAATCCTAGTTCTGATATTTCCTAACTAGGAAAGTTACTTCATCTTTTTAAGTCTCACCATTCTCATCTGTGAAATAGAGATAACAGTTTGGAACATCTTCCACATAGGATTAATGTGAGGCACAAATGAAATAATGCATGTGAAAATCTTTTATAAGAACAAAGTTCTACATAAGTCTAGGCTATTGTTATAATTATATTGGCTACTAGATCAGAGAGCAGCATGAGGTTTGCTGCATGATTTGCTCTCAAAATGTCAGACAAATGTTGAATTTGGGCGGGGCATAAAGTTTGAGAAGGAAAGTATTATGAAATCAGACTGAAAGTCAGAAGCTAAATTTTGGAGGACTTAAATACCAGACTACGAAATGTGTGTTTTATTCTAGAGTCAATACAGAGCTAGAAAGACTTTTGAACAGTGGGATGACCTAGTCGAACCTGGACCTTAGGAAGGTTATTTGGGTAGCTTTCTTAAAGATGAGTTGGAGAGAGGAGAGATCTGAGGTCAAGAGACTAATGTGGAGGCCATTCTAATAATCTAAAAATGAGAGCAAGAATCACGATATAGTATGTGTGGAGAGAAGGGGCTACATAGGAAAGATAATAAGGACATCAAACTGACTGAGAGGACTTGAGGACCAATTAGATTTTGAGGATCTAAGGGGAGAAAGAAGAGCCAAGGATGATTTTGAAATTTCACACTTGGGTGTTTGGGAGGGTGGTGGTACCCTCAGCAGGAATAGAGAAGTCTGGAGGACATTAGGACATTTATGAAAGAAAATAATGAGTTCTTTGGTAACATTTTGAGCTTCAGATGCTTCCAAGAAGAGTTGTCTAGCAAGAAATTAGAAATGTTGAGACTAGAGTTAATGAGAGAGTTTAGGGCTAGATATATAGATGTATAATTTAGGAATTATATTATAAAGATAATAAATGAAATCATACAAACAGATCTTCAAGGGAGAAAGTATAGAGGGAGAAAAATAAAGAGTTCATAACCCATACCAATGAAAGCTTGAGTATTGAACTATTTTAAACAATTCACACTATTTAGTTAAAGTTGAGCTGATTATGAACTTTACAACCATGACTTGGTATGTTTGATAATAATCACTACCAATTTATTTCTCTTCTATGAGGTAACTGGACCATAGTGGGCTTCTCAAGTGGCTAACTTCTAAGAGGCACTTGACTTTATCCTGATCAAATGATTGACTCCTAGAGTATAGCTTGGTTCAAAAAAGTTGAAGCTCAAAGCCTATTACCACAGAATGCCACTCAAAATATTATTTGTTGTTCTTTCAAGGAAATAAAAAGTTTATTATTTATTTATCAAAACCCAAATGAGATTTTTGGGTTCTTTTTTTTTTGTTTTGTTTTGTTTTGGTTTTGTTTCACAGGACAAAAGTGAACTAATTTGGAAAAAGAAATAATTAAAGAGTCATGTAAAAGTGGGATTCACTAAAATAGCCAAATCAGAAAGTGAATGGTTATTTTTGTGGCCAAAGTTAATAAGAAAAAATGAGTTAACAAATTATTCCAGTTCTGAATTCAAATCCCAATAATATGATATAGTAAAGCATTGGTCTTAGAGTCAAGAAAACTTGAGTTTAAATTCCATCTCAGATACTCGTTAGCAGTGTGACCCTGACCAAATCAATTAGTCCTTCTGAACTAATTTCCTCATGCATAAAATAGCAAGTAGCCTCATAAGAGAGTGGTTGTGAGGATCAAGGAAGATAATATATATATAAGAAATATATTTCAAACCTTGAAATACAATATAAGTGTTAATAAATAGTTTCATGAAATGGATTGAGTTAGCATAAATGGGCTGCTAGGTGGCGCAGTGAGTAAAGCACCGGCTCCGGAGTCAGGAGGACCCGAGTTCAGCTCTGGCCTTAGACACTTAACACCCACATAAAAAAACCAGCCATGTAACCTTGGGCAAGTTACTTAACCCCCAATTGCCTTCCAAAAGGCAGGAAAAAAAAGAGTTAGCAGAATTGGGGGGGTGGAGCCAAGATGGTGGTGTAGAAGCAGGAAAACTCCATATGCTCCCTCCATAACCACCTCAAATACCTATAAAAAATTACTCTAAACAAACTTTAGGGATACAGAACCCACAAAGTGACAGAGAGAAACAAGCCTCTCACTGAAGGCAGCCTGGCAGGTGGACAGGAAGGGTCCATTGCAACCCACTGAGAGCAGAGCCCAGGCCTGGTGAGCCTGGGGTTTTAGCCTCAGGGCACCCCTACCAGCCCCAGCAGGAGCAGACCTCAGGAGAGTGGATCACCAGTAGCTGTGGTGGTTTCCAGAAATATCAACACATAAATGCCAAAGACAAAGTGAGAGGTCAATGTGGACTTTGTGGGATCAGGGGGTATGGGAGTGCAGTCTGGCCTCTGCCCCCAGAGGGAGAAGTGGCTGAGGTGCAGTGGTGTGGCTGCTTCAGAGCTCCTGGCTTGCAGATTGTAGGGGAACCAAGAAACCATCCTGAGGGGTAATCTCTCTTGATTTAAACTACTTGGATTTTGATGGCTGTCTAGGGTGGAGGTCCTGGGATGCATGACCAGATTCCAGAGCCAGTGGGGGCTTCTGAGAGGGCAGCCAACTAATACCTCCAACAGCTGTGAAAATCCCAGTGATCTGGGACAAAGCTCTCATCTCTGGAAGAAGAGTTTTACTGTGACAAAGAGCTCAAAAGTCAAGTAATTGAGTGGCAACATGAGCAAGCAAAGGAAGCAAAGCAAGCACAGCAATCCAGCTTTGGATTCTTTGGTGGGGGGGGAGTGACAAAAAGGATCAAAGCATGGAACAGGAGGAAGACAACAAAGTTGGAACTCCTGCACAAAAAGCTTCCAAGAAAAATATGAACTGGTTACAGGCCATAAAGGAGATTAAGAAGGATTTTGAAAACCAAATAAGAGAAGTGGAGGAAAAATTGGGAAGGAAAATGAGAATGATGCAAGAAAATAATGAAAAGAGATTCAACAATCTGACTGAAGAAAGCAACACCTTAAAAATAGACTAACTAAAATGGCAAAAGAGGCTCAAAAAGCCAGTGAGGAGAAGAATGCCTTAAAAATCTGAATTTGCCAGATGGAAAAAGAATCTCAAAAGCTCACTGAGGAGAATCATTCCTTCAGAATTAGATTGGAGAAAATGGAAGCTAGTGGCTTTATGAGAAAACAAGACACTATTAAACAGATCCAAACAAATGAAAAAAAAAGAGAAGGAAATGTGAAATATCTCACTGGAAAAGCCACTGAACTGGAAAACAGATCCAGGAGAGATAATTTTAAAATTATTGGACTAACTGAAAGCCATGATCAAAAAAAGAACCTAGAAATCATCCTTCAAGAAATTCTCAAGGAAAATTTCCCTGATGTTTTAGAACCAGAGAGCAAAATAGAGGTTGAAAGAATCCACCAATCACCTCTTGGAAAAGATCCCAAAAAGAAAACTCCTATGAATATTATATCCAGGTTGCAGAGTTCCCAGATCAAGAAGAAAATATTACAAGCAGCTAAGAAGAAACAATTTGAATATTGTAGAAACACAATCAGGATAACACAGGATCTGGCAGCTTCTACACTGAGGGATCAAAGGACATGGAATATGATATTGCAGAGGTCAAAGGAGCTGGGATTAAAACCAAAAATCATCTACCCAGCAAAACTGAGTATCATGTTTCAGGGGGAAATGAAATTTGGTCATTCAATGAAATAGAGGACTTTCAAGCATTAACCAGTGTTGAATAGAAAATTTGACATTCAGATTCAAGAAGCAAGAGAAGCATGAGAAGGTAAAAAGGGAAAAGAAATCATAAGGAACTTATCAAAGTTAAACTATTTACATCTCTACATGGAAAAATGATCATTGTAACTTATGAAACTTCTCAGTATGAAAATAGTTGAAGGGAAATATAAATGTGTGTATGTATATGTATATACGCACACACAGATACATACATATATAGGAGGGTATATGGGCATATGAATACATATGTGAGTGTGTGTATATATGTACAAGTATACATAGACAGAGGGCACAGTACCAATTGAATAGGAAATGATGATACTTAAAAGGTGAAACTGAGAGGTGAGAGAGAAATATAATGAGAGGTGATGGGGAGAGACAGAATGGGGAAAATTATCTCACATAGAAGAGGCAAGGGATGAGGGTTACAATGGAAGGGAAGAACAGGAAGGCAAAAGGGAATGAGTCAACCTTATTCTCATTGAATTCAGCCTAGGGATGTGTAATGCCATGCACAGAAGCTTTCCAGAAGAATACTACTCTGAACAGCTTTTAAGGTTCTGATTACACAGTATAGTGATCACTCCATTTATTCCATAACAAATCAAAGCAAAACTTTCACAGAAAATCAAAGTACAGCATTCATAATATTACAACTTATCACATAAAATCACAATATAATCGTCACAACATAGTTTCAAAGTCAAAGTCTTCCACTCATGGGGTAACTAAGTTAACTCAATCAGTCCTTTGTTCAGCAATCAATTACTAAGTATCATACAGAAACCTCTCCATCCCTAGGTCACTAGTAAACTACAATTTCATTATTACTCAGCACCCAGGGAGGGGTCTTTTCATCTTGACTTGGGGCCTGTTCTCAGATTCCCTGGATCCCCTTCCATGGTCCCAGATTCTACCTGGATTCACCAGACTGTCACCTGGGTTCAATGGCAGACAGCTCCCAGTTCCTTGTCCAGCTCTCTGGGCAGGTCCTGCTCCACACTGAAGTTCACAGGGTCTAGTCCATGTCAGATCCTTCACCATTTCTGATCCAGGGAATTCAAGACTCAACCAAGCCACAGACAAAGTCTCAGCATCCCAGTCATGCTTCCTCAGTCACCTGGGCTCCTGGCTCCTAGCTGCTGGCTCTGGGCTCTGGGATCCTGGGCTCCTATTCAGAAAAAGCTCCACCACCACAAGTTTTCAGGAAATTCTGGCTCAGTTCTCCATTCTCTCTTCTGTAGCTGCTCTGCCACCAGATGCTGGTCCCAAGAAATTCTGGCTATGCTTCTCTGGGGCTTTCTTATATACACAGCATTAGCTACTTCCTGTTTCAGCCAACCCCTTCTTGTTATGTCAGCAACAGGAGACAGGAGTTCATACCTTCTGTTTCCCCAACAGAGGCTTGATCAGTTACTGAGTGTTAAGTACCTGCTACCTTTGCCAACACAAAGGGATCTTCAAATTCAAAATTACATCACCATTACAGGAGGGAATGACATGTACACTAGATAGGGTATCTTACCCTACAGGAGAGTAGGGGGGAAGAGAATGAGAGAGGAGATGATGGAAGGGAGGGCAGGCTGGTGGGGAGGAAAGTTGGAAGCACCCACTTTTGAAAAGGGACAGAATCTAAGTAGATAATAGAACAAGTGGAAAGTGGGATAGGAGGGAGGGAAACATAGTCAGTCTTTTACAATATATCCACTATGAAAATGTTTTGCATAGCTACACATGTACAACCTATATTGAATTGCTTATCTTCCCAGTAAGGGTGGGTGACAAGGGAGGAAGAGAATGAATCTGGAATTCAAAGATTTAAAATAAAATGTTTAAAAAATATAAAAATTTTTTACATGCAACTGGGAAATAATATATATAGGCACTGGGGTACAGAGATCCATCTTTTCCTACTGGAAAGCTGGAGGGGGGATGAGGGAGGATATAGGAGAGAGCAGATTGGGGGAGGGGGTATACCATGGGATCACTGTTTTGGGGTAGTGGGTAAGGGAAAGACAGGAAGAGAATTTGTAACTCAAAATTTTGTGGAAATGAATGATGTAAACTAAAAATTTAATTTAAAAATAGAGCTAACACAATTGTTTTTTAATTCTATATTCATCACCACATGTGTATTCTTTGACTACTTACTTCTCTGAGCTTTACCTTCCTTTTCTTCAAGATGAACTAGTTGAACTAGTTAACCTAGGAGCCATTAACTTATTTTTTTTTAATATTTTGATAATAGTATTTCAACATAATTGACTCCCTTTGTAATCCAATATATTTTATTTTTTTCATTTAAACACATGACTTTAAGAAGTGGGTTATAGACCAGATTTTGGATAGAATCTGTGACACAAAAAAGATTTAAAAAGTCCCTGGACTACATGGCCTGTGCAATCTCTTTCAGTCGTTGTTCAGTCTTTTTAGTCATGGCTGACTCTTCATGACCCTATTTGGGGTTTTCTTGGCAAAGATGCTGGAGTAGTTTGTCATTTCTTTCTCCAATTCAGTATATAGATGAAGCACCTGAAGCAAACAGGGTTAAGTGACTTGCCCAGAGTCACACAGCTAGTAAGTTGCTGAGGCCAAATTTAAATTCAGGTCTTCCTGACTCCAGGCCTATCCACTGCACCACCTAGCTGCCTTAACTCTATAAGATTTGTTAAAACAAAACAGATGCAAGAATCCATGGTTTTCCATTTCAAATCCCAACTACAATCCCATTTTATACAAGAACATCTCTTCCTGATCCCCCTTGACTCTTATTCCTTCCCTCTGTTGATTATCTCCAACCTATTCCTGTGTGTAGCTTGCTTATTCCTAACTGTTTGCGTGTTGTCCCCCTCATTAGACTTCGAACTCCTTGAGAGCAGGGACTGTTTTTTCATTTGTTTGTTTGGTTGGTTGGGTTGGGTTTTGTTTTGTTTTGGTTTTTTTGCTTTTGCCTTTATATCACCAGCACTTACCACAATACCTGGCACATAGCAGGCATTTAATAAATGGTTGTGGACTGGCTGGCTGTTGATTCACTACCTGTTCTCTCAAGTATGGTTTGAATCTACATCCTCAAACATAGATAGAAGACAGTAGTACTAACAGGAAGCAAGATGGAGAAGACGAGATAAAATAAATAAGAGGTAAAGAAATGACTAGAAGGGGCAGGTAGGTGGTGCAGTGAATAGAGCACCAGCCCTAGAGTCAGGAAGACCTGAGTTCAAATCCAGTCGCAGACGCTTGACACACTTACTAGCCATGTGACTTTAAGCAAGTCCCTTAACCCCAATTGCCCTCCAAAAAGCAAAAAGGAAAAAGAAATGACTAGAAGTATAATTTCTTCAAATGATTTTGAGAGTCAAAGATGAACACGGATCCTGTTTGCATTAGGACAGGTTTCTTAACCTGATGTTCACAGATCCCATCCCCACTCCTAAGAGGTCCATGTGTGGATTTCATGGAAACTTTGTGGAGAAAAAAATACATGTTAATTTTTACTAACTGCTATATGAAATTTAGGGCATCTAGGTGGTACAATGAATAAGAGTATGGAACCTGGAGTCAGGAAGACTCAAATCTATGAGTTCAAATCTAGCATCAGATGCTTACTAGCTGGGCAAATAACTGACCCTGGGTAAGCTGCTTAATCCTGTTTGCCTCAGTCTCCCTATCTGTAAAATGAGCTGGAGAAGGAAATGGCAAATCACTCCAGTATCTTTGTCAAGACAACCTTAAATGGGGTCACAAAAGAGTTGGACAAGACTGAAACAACTCAACAACAACATGAAATTTAACATGTCCTTCAATTATTTAAGGGTCTGTAGGCTTCATCAAACTGCCAAAGGGAGTTTAAATGATGTTTAAAAAAATGTTAAGGACCTCTGCATGAATCTACTAATTACAAGTGAAATGCACATGGATAAGCTCAAGAAAAGCAGGACCACTGTTCTAAAACACCCTTACTTAGGAAGTCCTCAGGTTCAATGCTTTTGTTATAGAAAACACTGTCTCCAGCACTTAGCAGTAAGAGTTAACAGAAATCTCCAAAGAGAATTGAAGAGCTCAGTTTCAGTAGACACAGTGAGGAAGGGAAAGAGTCCAATATCCTAGGGGTACTGTGTGGTACCAAAGATTCTTTCAAATCCAATTAGTATATACAAAATGCCTGTTTGTTTCACTGCCAGAGGACAAGATGAAAGGGCTGCAGATATGCCCTTCCACTGGTTTATCGGGGAAAACAAAGCCGTCCTTGAAAGAATTAAAGAATTGTTTTAAAAGGAAAAGAAAGAAGAAAAAGGATGTAAGGAGCCAGAGAGTGATCCAAATGTCCTAGAGATAAGGAAGGGAAGAAGGACCCCTGAATCACTGAAATCAGAGAATAAGTTCAAGGACCTTCCTATAAAGAAAGAACTGTATTTTCTGTAGAAGAGGAGGAAGAAGAGGAGAGTATGAGGAGGAAAAGGAGGCAGCTTCTCATACTCTGTAGAATGATCACAAACATTCATAAATAGGTCCAGAAGAGAAGACAGTAATGGTGAAAGGGAGACAAAATGAGTTAGTTGTGTTTGGTGACTAGCAAAAGAGGAGAAGAGAGGTCATCCTGCCCTGAACCATCAGAAGATAGACTGTCTTCCTGTGGAGCCTGTTTAGGACAAAGATTCTTAACCTTCTTTTTATCACAGTCCCCTTTGGAAGTCTGGTAAAAGCCTTCTCAGAAAAATGTTTTTAAATGCATAAAATAAAGCGTAAGATTTACAGGGGTAACCACTTATATTGAAATATGCTTATAAAAATATTCTTTTAAAAAAAAAGTTTGTGACAATAAGATTGAGTTCACCTGATCAAGATCATGGTAACTAACCTACTAAAACTGATCAATTCTGACTATGATTTTCAACTTTTGCTTATTCATGTTGGGGGCAAAGGATACCACCAGAAGAAACATAGAACACATCTCTAGAGGTTGTAATATTCTGGGAGGGGAAGTAAAGACTTGAAGGGTGCTTTCATCTTGTCTTCTGCTTAAAAGTAAGTGACCAAAATGAAAAGGGAAATATGGAACTCATTATTCAATCCACAAATTAAGTACCTACTAGTACCAGGCACGATGCTTTCTTGACCTTGATAATACAAAGACAAAAATGAAACAGTTCCTGCCCTCAAGGAGCTGACATTTATTGAAATAAACAACTTCTCAAGTAGGTAGTACTTGAAAAGAGGATTTGAATTTCTGCACTAGACCTTCAGATACAGGAATGTCATGGTCCTGACCAAGGATGGAGTAGATCTAAAGGTGGCTAAAAATGATATATTTTCCTGCAGACATGCAGGTAAACAAAACAAAAGGTATTTAAACTGGCAACGGTAGAGAAGGGATGATATGTATTGCTCACCAAGTCACACATTCCATGAAGAGAAAGGAATATAACATGGGAAGTAGAATAACAGTAGAGATAACCAGTAATTTACAGAAGATAATATCCACAAGAAGAGAAATAATAATACTCATGGCCTCAAATGAAGAAAGAAAACAACCTAGAGTTCTTAGCATAAGGAGATATTTGTGATTTCATAGGTATCTTTGAGGTTTGGTAGGATATAACCAATAACTAAAATACAGCAATTAAAAGTATATTTTATAGTAATTTACATAATCCTTATGCCACCCCTAAAAATAAGTGTAACAACATAAGTGTATGTTTTATAATAATTTACATATTCTTATGCCATCCCTAGAAGAACTGAATTTTCCTAAGAACAGGGACTGTTTTTTATCTTCATATTCCTAGTACTTCGAATATAACAACACTTCATAAATGTTTATTGATTTGAATGGAAGCAGCTGGGTGACACATAGGATAGAGTACTAGAGAAGGAGTCAGTAAGACGAGTTCAAATATGACCTCGGACATTTACTAGCTATGTGACTCTGAACAAGTCACTTAACCTCTCTTAACTTCAGTTTTCCTTCAGTTTCAGTATTTGTGTATATTGTGTATTCAGTTTCCTTCAGTTCTAGAGATCGTAACAGCTTCAATCTCTTAGGATTGTTTTGAGGATTAAATGAGATGATATTTGTAAAGTACTTTGCAAATCTTGCTGTATGATAGTACAATAGCCAATGCTGGCTATTGTTATTAATTGAACAGCAAAGTTAACAAAATGCCCAAATTTCCCAAATGGCTGGAACAATGGCTGAATTTAATAAGATGACATTGGATAGAGATAAGGACAAAACCCTACACTTGGGTACAAATATACATATCAAAGTATAGAGTAGTTTGAGACATAGAGAGCAGTGTGTGATGGGGAGTGGGGAAGATTTCCAGGTTTTACTATAATGCATTATTAGTATAGCGTGACATAGCAGTCAAAAATGTGGTGGAATTCTGTGAGGACAGGCATCATGTCCAGAAGGATGGTTATCATCATCTTGCTAATTTTTTGTCCTGGTTGGGTCATATCTGCACTCTCATGTTCAGTCCGAGATGCCCAGTGTTAGGACGATCATTGGCAAATTGGATCATAGCCAGAAGAGAGTTGCCAGGATGTTGAGGGGGTTCTAGATGGTAAGTAGGAGAGATAATTAGCCTGGAGAAGAGAATCTTGGAGGATACAAGTGGGGTTGGGGAGGTCATGCTAGGTGTCTTGAAGCAGTCAAAGAGCTGTCATGTGAAAGACTTATTAGATTTATTTTCCTTGGCCGGAGAAGATAGAACTAAGAACAATGAAGAGGAATTAGCTCTATCTTGGCTTGATATAATGAAAATTTTCCTAATGATTTGATTTGTCCAAAAGTGGGAAGGGCTGCAATGGAATGTAATGAGCTTACCATCATTGCCAATCTTCGAGGAGGCTGGATAATGACTTGTACAGTTTGCAGAATGTACAATGTACAATAGTCTGTTCTTGTTTACAATTGAGTTTGACTACATAATTACTTAGTTTCCTTCCAATTTGATATTCTATAATCCTTTGCATCTATTCTGTATCCTAGGACCATTTCTTTCTATGCCCTTCCACCTACTCTCTCTACTTCCTTAGTCAATTAATTAGTAATAAACAGTTAGCCTTTAAAAAATGCTTTATGGTTTACAGATTACTTTATAGATATTATTTCATTTGATCTTCACAACAACCTTGGGAGATAGGTGCTAGTATTATCCATATTTTATAGATGAGGAAACAGAGACAGAAAAATGTTAAGTGACTTGCCCAGGGTCTCATAGATGGAAAGTATATGGGCTTAGATTTCAAGGAGCTTACATTCTATTGGAGAGCTTTTGAACAACATATACATATATAGGTATTTTTTTTTAATTTGAGGTAATTTGGGGAAAAGGCACTGGCAGCTAGAGGAAATCAGGAAACACTTTATCAAGATGGGAGAGGTGTGGCTAGAATAAAGTTTGAAAAACATCTCACTGGGGTTCTTTTTTGTTGTTATTCAGTTATGTCCAACTCTTCATAACCCCAGGGACCATAGTGTCCATGGGGTTTTCTTAGCAAAGATACTAAAGTGGTTTGCCATTTCCCTCTCCAGTTCAGTAGGGCAAAAAGTTCACTCAGCTATTACATGTCTAAAGTCACATTTGAACTCAGGTCTTTCTGACTCCAAGCCCAGCACTCTACCCACTGAACCAGCTAGTCGCTTCCACATTGGAGTTCTAGTAGACTGAAAACTCAGTAGGAGTCAGCAGGGTGATATGACAGGTTTAGTTAATTTCCAGAACTCCAATGGAATCTTTTTGGATCTCCATTTGCTTTCTAGCACAACTCAGATGTGAGCTCATTTCTTCATGATGCTATAGAAGAAACTTTGGTCAAGTGGAATCTTCCATATTTCATGGTAATTATTCTCCTAGAATCATAGAGTTGGAGCTCAGGTGTATGGGACTTTAGAGGGCATCTAATCCCAGAATCACATCATCTCTTAGAATCAATCGATAAACAGCTATTAAATTCCTACATTTCAGGCACTGTGCTAAGTGCTGGACTTAGAAGGGACTCCTGAGTTCATACATCCAACTCAGATGAGGACATAATTCTTCCCTTCAATGTAACCAAAAAGTGATCATCTGTTCTGATATTGAATAGTTCCATGCTTCCCATTACTTTGATACTCCCTCCCCTGGTGGTGACTACAACCTGTCTACACCTTCTATTCTGTGCAGCTCTTGCCCGCATCTTTTTCATAAATCCATTGTAGAAGAACTGTCAAAAGTGTTCTTATAATCTTCTTCAGATGCTAACAAAGCACTCAGGCTAGCTCTGGGTGATCCCCTACTCTTGATACATTAACTAACCAACCTCAATTTCTAGCCATATATTCTTTGATGTCTTTTAAGCTGATTCTTCTATGCAAGTCTTTATTGGCAGGAGCCATCTCCAGTCGTCCTGATCTGTATCTTGCCACTGAACCCTGATGGCTCCAGAGGAAAAGATGAGGCTGGTGACCTTGAACAGCTCTCCACTTAAATCCAACTCACTTGCATGTCATGTATCACCTCCCAGATGTCATGGTCCTGTTCAAGAACAAAGGACAAACAGCAACAACATTATTGGCAATTCAATAAACAAAGAACATCTAATATCCTAGAGGCTGCTTATATATGCCTTTGGATTCTGTGTCACTTGTAAAAATTCAGGTGTTATGTTTGAAAAAGAATTTAAATGTATTACATTACTCTATGGTCTCCTACTATACCCAAAGCCTAAAAATCCATATCTAAGATTTAGGTTGACAGATCTACATCTGTTAATTTCAGACTAATATGAAAATGTAGCAGTCAAGAGGTCCCAACCAGATCAAGAATTATAATTCTGTGATCAATTTACATAATTCCATTTGAAAGGTCTATAAAAATAATGATGATGATAGCATTTATATAGTGCCTTAAAGTTTGCAAAACATTTTACAAATATTATCTTATCCAATCTTCATAAAAAGCCATGTAAGGTAGGCACTATTATTATTCCCATTTTACAGATGAAGATACCGAGGAAGACAAAAGCTAAGTGATTTTCTCAGGGTCACACAGCTATAAATATTTGAGGCTAAATTTGAATTAGTTCTCTGAAATCATCAGTCTTCCTTACTCCAGGTCCAGGGCTACTATTACACTGTGGTAATTCAACAAACAATAAACATTAAACGTCTCATATGTTTATAACCATCACCCATCCCTGAGTCATTTGAATAATGTGTGGTATTACATTAAAAAAGATTTTTTAAAATCATCATAGTACTTAAGGGTCTCACATCATATGCAAAACCTAAAAATCCATTTCTAAGATTTAGATTGGGGAAGTTAAATGGTGCAGTGGACAGACTTCCAATCCTAGAGTCAGGAAGACTCATATTCCTGAGTTCAAATATGGCCTCAAAAATTTACTAGCTACATGACCCTGGGTAAGTTACTTAGTCTCTTAGCGCTCTAGACAACTCTCTAAGATTCTGCATTGGCAAAGAAAGTTTCCTCATCCAAGGAGTTTTCTCTACCAATGAGGAAGGAGACACCTCCTAGAAGGGCACTGTGGTAAAGAGTAGATGGCCTAGACCCCAAATTTCCCTGCTTATCACCTCAGAGAAACGAGCGAAGTTGCAGCTGATCAGTTGAACTCTTTGAAGCCATATTTGGTACCCATCATCTTACTGTATATTTTTAGCCAAGTGAGGTAAAGTTAAGGAGTCCTACTGCAAGGGAATCTCTTGGAAGCCTCAGATTCCTAGGCTCTTTACAAGAAACAAGGAAACATGGCAAGCTACATTCTGTGAGAACAGGAATTTGCCCTTCAAAACCAGCCAAGACTCTGATATTTGGCTACAAAACTGAGACAGACGAGATAATTGTCAGAGAATTTGCTTTGCTATTAAAGCAAGATTCTTCCTCCCAAAGCCAAATGATTTTAACTCCCCTTTTCCAGAATACACAGCATCTGTATCATGTGGTTAAGGAAAGACAGAGGTCAATGAGAAGATAGCCATCATTGATCAGAAAACACTGAAAACCTCTGGGAAACTCAAAAATCCAGAGATTTTCAATAGAGACAAAAATGTGCTAGAAAACTAAATGAAAACTGCCATAATTACCTCAGCTATGGGGTGGGGGTGGAGAATAAGCATTTTTAAAGAATCTACCATGTGCTGGACACTTCACACATATTATCTCATTTTATCTTTATAACAACCCTATGAGGTAAGCATAAAAGGAAAACAGTAAGAGAAATATATTAAGGAAAGAGGCTTTTATTTCTCTTAAAATCCCCGCAGGGCCCAGCCTATCAGTCAGCAATAACAATAGCTAACATTTAGATAGTGCTGACTATGTCCCAGTACAATTGCTAAGTACTTTGCAATTGTTATCTCATGTGATCCTCCCAACACCCCTAGGAGGTAGGTGCTATCATCATCCCCTTTTTACAGATGGAGGAACAAAGGCAAACAAGATTAAGTGATGGGTCACATAGCTAGTAAGTGTCTGAGGATGGATTTGAACTCAGGTCTTCTTGACTTCAGACCCAGTCCTCTAGCTACTGCACCACATGAGTGTTTATGATAAGCTTATTCTGTGCCAAGCATTATGCTAAGTGCTGCTGCTGCTGCTGCTGTTTGTCCTTCATTCTCAAAGATGACCAATGACATCACAAGCAGGATGTCTTGACTTGCACATGAATTAGATAAGTGGGGCAAAGCTGTACAAAGTCATCAGCCTCTCTCGCTCTCTTCCAGAGTCATTAGAGTCCAGTGATGAGACAAAGGTCAAGATGACCGATAGTGGCTCAGGTTGCAGAGAGGTCAAGTGCTAGGAGATAAAAAGAAGGGCAAAAACAAAGTGTCCGCTCTCAAAGGGTTCACGTTCTAACAGGAAGAGACGACATTCCGAAAACATTGCAGATACATGCACCGGGAATGGACGGTGATCTCGGGGGAAGGGCACAAGGCAGGAGGAAAGGGGATGGATGAGGAGACTGGGAAAGGTCTCCTGCAGAAGAAGGACTTGAGATGAATCTTGAAGGAAGAGGTTGAGGTAGAGAGACAGACAGACAGACATAGAGGCAGACAGACAGACAGACAGACAGAGAACATTCCAGGAATAGTAGACAGCTAGTGAATAGGCGCATCTGGGAGAGGCAGTGTTCTGTTTGAAGAACAACAAGACCAGGGTTCCTATAGAGAATTTGGAAAGAAAGTTAGAAAACTGAAAAGGTAGGAAGGGGTCAGGTTACAAAGGACTTTAAAATGTCAGAGGATTTACATTTGATTCTGGAAGTAATAGGAAGCTAGTGGGGTTTTTTGAGGAGAGGGTCAGGTTTAGACCTGACTTTTAGGAAAATCACTTTGACAACTACATTGAGGATGGATTGAAGTTGATGCATACATAGCATACATAGTATACATAGCAGTTGCTTGGTAAGTATTTGTTACACTCACATTTACTTCACTTTACAATCACTTTCTTCACCTTTTATAAATTTTTATAAAGTCACCTTTTGAAGCAAAGAGTCTTATGCCCATCTTACAGATGAGGGAGGTACCCTTGACATGCCCAGTGTCACTTAACTAAAAATTAGTGGAGCTGGGACTCAAGTAAGCCCAATCCTGGCTGTTGGTTAAGAGTTAAGGCCCTAGATCAAGATTCAGAGTTTGAAGAGAACTCTTGGGCCATGTAATCCAAACTTCTCATTTGACAAATGAGAAATTGAGGCTCGAAGAGTTATACTTTCTTGTCCAAAATCACAGACATAGTAGTCATCAGAGTAGTTTATTTTATGTAACAAGTGTTTTCTTTATGTTGTTTTTATTGGCTCACTTTGTTACTAAAGCAAGGAAAAATACAGCAAAGACAGACAAAAACAAAAAAGAAAAACTGGAGATTGCTTTTTCACTCTTTCTTTGTCCGGTGATTATGATTATTGTGCCATGTCAGAAAAACAAAACAAATCAAAACAAAACATTTGTGTGGGCATCAAGAGCCCGAATTCTAGTCTTAGTTTTTTCTAGTCTTTACCAGCATATTGGCCTTAGACAAGTCATTCATTTGCCTGAATAAATCCTACGTTTTTTTTCATCTATAATATTAGGGACTAGGCCTAAATGATTCCTTAGCTCCCCCTGAACATACCATACCATAAGATACAGGGCTACATGATAATCAAATGAGATGAGGGATATTGAAAGCATAGTACTGTGAAAATGGTAATATGCTCTACACATGTAGGATGGCATTATAAACAGAGGTCAGAGAAAGCATACTAGAGTGGACAGAGTGTTAGATTTGGAATTAAAGGGCCTGGGTTCAAATCCTGACTCTTTGCTACTTGCATTACCCTAGACAAGTCATGATATTTCTATAGACCTCTTTCCTCCTCTTTAAAATGAAAGGTTGACTAGATTAGGTCTAACTATGATCCTACAATCTCCCAAACCCACTTCTTTGTCTTTACAGGGACCATCCCCTGGTCTGGAATTTCACATTTGCCTCATGGAAACTTCAGCTCCTTTCTAGACTCAGTTTAAGGACCAGCCCCTTCACCAGACCTTTCCAGATACCCCCAGACATCATCCCCCAAATTGCTTTTCATTTATTTTGTATGTATTTTGTACTTAATTGTTTGTATACATGTTGTTTCCAGCAGTAATGATCCCTACCCCCACCCCCAAAGTAAACTTGAAGACAGGAACTGTTCATTTTTGTCTTTATATTCCCAGAGAGAAACATGGTGCCTAGCATACAGCAGGTGTTTAATAAATGCTTTTCATTGAAATGGAGACCTAGCATTATAAGCTGATTCAAAATTTACTATATTCTTTCCCTCTTCTGGCAACCAAATTTACATTCCCAACTACAACTTGGATTATTTTTTTCCTTTGTTAGTTTTGTAAATGCCAAAACTAAATGAAGATTCTAGTGGAGAGTAAGGAAGAGAAACGGTTTTCTTCAATAAACTGTAATGATTCTTTCTCAAGAATCCTCCTCTGGTGGACAGAAGAGAGCAGTGAGTTATTGCTGATTCTTTTTTCTCCCTCACTCCTCATGTCTGATCGTTCACCGAGTTAGGACCTTGGCAATGCATCTGCTTCATTACCACCTCCTTTTTTCTGAACTTTTCCAGAAAAAGTCTTGTCTAGGAAGAACACAGACTTTTTTGAGGGGTAGGGCTTTTTGGAGGGGGTAAGGCAGGGCAATTGGGATTAAGTGACTTGTCCAAGGTCACACAGCTAGTAAGTGTTAAGTGTCAGAGGCCAAATTTGAACTCAGGTCCTCCTGACTCCAGGACCAGGATTCACTAAGCCACTTCGCTGCCCCAGAACACAGTCCTTCTCACCAGGTGCCATGTTGGAGAAGCCTCTGCTTGGAGGCCTCACTCTCTTGACTGGTAACTGCCTGCCCAGACTCATGTTTCAGGAGGGGCCTCAGCAATGCCCCACTTCACTCCCATCTCTACTTTCTTCCTACTTGCCACCCTCTCTGCAAGTACTTTCCTCCTCTTCATGGTGTAAACTCCTGGTGGGTAGAGACAGTCTTGTTTATCCCCAGTGCTTAGCTCAGTTCCTGATATACACTAAGTGCTTAATAAATGCTTCCTCTATCTATTGATTCTTAGGGTGCTGAGAGAGGAAGACTCAATCACTGTCTTCACTTATGAATAAAATAAGTATGCACACAGGGATTTGTAGAGTTCCTTTGGAAGGAGGACCATAATCAAAGAGAAATATGTCAACGTTCGCTTTTTTGGCTCCTCTTATTTTTTCTTTTTAAAATTTTTATTCATTTTGAGCTTAAATACAAAAAGACCCAAAAAAGTTTCCATGTACACAGCACAGCATAAAAAGCAGATTCAACATAAAACCATGAATTTCCATTTCTCACTGTTTACTTTTTTTTGAAAAACCATGTAATAAATACTATACATCATTTTCAAAGCTACTAAGCTTTTCTGTGCTTCCTTCCAAGTTTT
The DNA here is from genome assembly GCF_028583685.1 of Petaurus breviceps papuanus. Classification (NCBI taxonomy): domain Eukaryota; kingdom Metazoa; phylum Chordata; class Mammalia; order Diprotodontia; family Petauridae; genus Petaurus; species Petaurus breviceps. The sequence continues at coordinate 70,384,744 of NW_027186296.1, read as the reverse complement.
CTTTTGTTCTCTACTGTGCAATTTTCTTTCTCCTTCCCTTTCCGCCCTACAGAAGGCTATCATCTGACACAAATATGTGTATTATATATGTAAAATTATACTATGTTTACTTCTATTTATCAGTTCTTTCTCTGCATGTGAATAACATCTTCTTTATAGGTCATTTGTAGCTGATCTGAGTATTCATAATACTCAGGATAACCTGACTGTTCACAAGTATTCTTTGAACAATATTGCTGTTACTGTGTACAGTTTTCTCTTGGTTCTGCTCATTTCCCTTTTCATTTTTTCATGCAAGTCTTTCCATGTTTTTCTAAAATCAATGAGCTTACCATTTCTTACAGTGAAATAGTATTCCATCACAATCATAGACCACAACTTGTTTAGCCATTTCCTGATTGACAGGCATCCTGTTCCTCTTACTTTCAATTACCATTGTTGCCACTTTTCAGGTTTTTTTCCCCCAAAATTTTTATTTTAGACTCAAACACCAGAACACAAATAGAGAACAGAGAAAAGAAGCAAAAACATATCATAAACTTAATACTGGAACTTATTAATACAATATTAATACAAACTTAGAAAGAAATAAAAGCATGTCATGTGCATAGCAAAACACAAGAGAGGATTCAAAATATGTAACAACAAATTTTCATTTCAAGAAAGCCTATATGATAAATAATACTTGTTGTGTTGAGAATTGTACATTTTTCTTTGCTTCCTTGCGAGTTTTCTTTTGTTCTCTGCTGTGCACTTTTTTACTTTGTTCTTTTTTTCCCTTCCCCTAACCCCCCCCCAAAGACCACAACAAAGTTTAGATATGTTTCTCTATAGCTATAAATATATATATATATATTTACATATACCCTCCACCACCCCCAGAAGGCTACAATAAATTTTAGATAGGTTTCCCCATAGCTATAGATATACACATATATACATATATAATATATAGAGATACAGATACATTCCCAAACCTATTCTACTCCTGATCTTTGTTTTTATGTATATATATATGTGTGTGTGTGTGTGTGTGTGTGTGTGTGTGTGTATACATATATATATATACACATATATCTTGTTTCCTATCCCTCCTGCCTCCTGTACTTTACTTTTACCCACTCACTACCTTGCCCTCCTATGACTTGCCTATCCCCCTCCAAGGATCCTTCCTATTCCATAAATCTAAACACCCTTCTATACTCCATTTACCTATTCTCTCACCCTCCCCTCTAAAGATCCTTCTCTTGTCCTCTTCCCCTTCCTATGCACATTGTTGCCACTTTTCTAAGTTCATATCATCTCACACCTAGATTAGAATAATAGAATTTTAGGATGCCTGAAAAGGCTCCTAGAAATCAGCTATTCCAGTTTCCTTATTGTTCTGATGAGAAAGCTCAGACCCAGAAAGGTTCTGATTTTCCTAACATCACATATCTGTTTTTATTATACCCAATCTAGTGTTAAATCTGAAATAGATTCCCAAATGATCTCTCAGTTTTCATTCTTTCCCCCTTCCAAACCATCTTGCATAATGCTGCCACATTTATCTTCTCTCAATACTATTTTCATCATGCCACACCTCCCTGATCAAAAACTTTCAATGACTCCCTATCACTTATTGAGTCCAAACTCTGAATCTGACTCTAATTCTGGGTGGTGAGTGGTAACAAAACAGGGCAGATGGGTAGAACCAAGAGTTTGGGATGGAGGATGGGGGCATGGAGGGAAGAGTTAGAAAGGCCCATAGATAAATTAAATAGAACAGCATAAATCCCATCACAAGGAGGCATGCTAAGGTTAAAAAGAAATAGGATATTAACATAGGTCCCATCAAGCAACAGGTGAAATCTAGGGAGATCAGCTAAGGTAAGTCATAGATGAGGAATTCAGAGTAGATGCCTCCTCTCAGCACCGACTGGATGGGTTCTCATGTTGTAGGAATACATTAAATGTAATGGAATTAGACCTCAATAGACTGAAATAGAGCAAAAGACCAAGAACCCAGACAAAAGTCTGAGCAATAAGACATTAGGATCTAGGAAAGTGTCTAAGGAAGAGACCTTCAGTAGAAATGGAACATGGTACAAACCAGCCCCTTCTTAGGCAGAAGCAATTTATATATTTTCTGCATAGGGCCAGAAATGGTCTTAGGATATAGACAGGACTTGGTCTACAGGTAAAGTAGGAAATATGACAAAAAGAGAAGGTGAAGAAAAGGGAATGAGCATTTTTATAGTGCCCACTCTATATCAGGCACTACGCTAAGAGCTTCACAAATATTATCTCATTTGATCCACACAACAAGTGTCTGAAGTGAGATCTGAACTCAGGTATTCCTGAATCTAAATCCAACGCTCTAGGAAGGATGGAGCCAGAATCTCCTGACATTAGCACTCAAGGCCTTCTACACTCTCACTCCAACCTACCTTTCCAGTCTTATCTCCAGTTACTCCCCCCAGTACAATCCCTCTGTTCCACATCTGTCAATTGTTTCCTAACTACCTTGTTTACTCTCATCTCTGAACCTTTCTCCATGCTGGGCTCCCAAATTAAATATTCTCCCCCTTTCTTCTATAACTACCCAGTTTTCACCCATCTCTCTCAAGTGACTTTTTCATTTAGCCAATGACTTATTTTGATTGTAGTGGCCAACTTAAAGGGTCAAGGTGCTTGTTATTTATAAATTTCTACTTTCAGGAACAAATCTAAATGATTGGCGAAGCCCCTGAATATATTGCTTAGTGTATAAATAAATTCCAAGTGCAATCACCTTTTCTTAAGAGACTCCTTTCCTAACTAAAAGAACCATTTTTTATAATCCTTTTTCTGACATTCTTAAGGATTAATAGTTTTCTTTGAAGCACAGTAACTTATAACATCATAGTTTGCTTGCTAAAAAGTTATTTTTTTGTAACTTTTGCAAGAAGCTGAATGGGCTTCCCCAACTCCCAACTCTAAGATAGCAATGGTTTCTTACAAGGTTATTCTCAAGATAATAATATTTAATAACTAGTCTGGGCAAACTGCCCACCCTGAAAATAACAACCTATTCCAAGATCATCACTAATTATGATAAACTGCCCAGTTATAGGCCTCCTCCCACATAATAGCCATTTGTTTCGGAGACCACCAAAGATTTTGAAGGTACCCCAAGCTGAGTTTCTTGAGTTCAGAAAGCACTACCTTTGAGCCCAGTCATTAGTACCTCGACCAATGAGTGGCCCAAAATCTTCAAAGTCAATCATGAGATAAGGCTTTTATTTATAAGCTACATCAAAAGCAGAGCACTTTATTTATAAGCAATAGCAATCCAGCTTCAAGTTGCATTATTGTCAAACTTCACTAGATGCTAGTTGTATCAGGGTGCCAATGATTGCCAGAAGCACAGAAATTCTTTCCAACCTTTGGAATTAGCCCCCCAAACCTAAGCACAATCTTTTGAGGCCCAATTCAAATCCCTTCATGACATTTTTCCTAGCAGCAATTTAGCAATATGTGTCATATTCTGCCATCAGTAGTCTCTCTCTATCTCTGTTTTTCTGTTTTTGTATCTTTTAATCATAGAAATGTGAAAACAAGGGAAGACTAGAAAGTTCATGAATACACTTAGTAAATGTTCATCTTAAATCAACAAGTATTTATTAAGCATCTAAAGTATATAAGACATAATGCTAAGCACTGGGTGAGTTCCAAAATTCAGATAAGACAGAAGCCCTGCCCTCCTGGAGCATAAATGAGAGATATTACACATATACAAATGACTATTATGCAAAATAACATGTAATTAAGTAAGTGAAGGAGAGGTGCAAATACAGAGTTATGTGAGATCTGAGCCAGAGTAAAAGGTTATTAAGAGGAAAATTGGCAAAAACGTTTGGGTGTAGATGACCTCTGAGTTAGTTTTTAAAGGACGGTTTAAAATTCAACAGGCAAAGAGAAGAATGGAAGACATTCAAGGAATAGCAAACAAGCAAAGGCACAAAGAAAGACATGTGAAATATATTTGAGGGACTGTGAGTAGTATACTTTCACCATAATGTAGAGTATATAGAAAGAAGTGTGTGATATAAGTTTGGAAAGTTACAATGGTGTAAGATTGGAGAAAGCTTTGAATGTCAGGCAAAGGAGTTCATCATACTTTACCTCATAAGCAATAGCCATTGAAGATGTTTTATTGAAGGAGTGATGTGATCATATCTATGAGTATGAAAAAATTATCCAGCTAGAGAAATTAAGGAAGTATTGGAAGAGGGAGAGTGGAGGTAGGAATACCTATTAGGTTATTTTAATAACCCAGGTAGGTGGTTACAACTGCCCAAAGCTTCAGCAGTGAGGAGGAGATGAAAAAGTTAATATGAAGACTAAACATGAAGACTTGGTTGAATCTTCAAACCTAAAGTTTATTATTTAACTTGCCTGTCATCTGTCTAATCTGTTCATCTAACCTCGGGCACACAAATCCACAAGGCCTCCATGGATAGCTTTCAGAGGAATCTGTGAACTTGGGAGGGAAAACAATTACATCTTTATTTTCCCTAATCTCTAACTGGAATTTAGCATTTTCTTCAATCATTTAAAAACATGATTCTGAGAAGGGGTTCACCAGTCTACTAAAGGGGTTCATAACACATCAAAAATGTTAAGAACCCCTGATCTTACCTGCCTTATTGTTCTTTAGCTCCATTTCAAAGGTTTTTCTCAGGACTTGACAAGTAGTAGGTGCCTAATAAATGTTTATTGACTAATTTTGGCTTACCCAAATGCCTATGCATGTAGTAGACATTCAAAAGAAATTTACTAAATTCCTGAACAAATTAAAAACGGCTTATTCCCCAGTCATAGGTGACTGTGGATTGGTGATGCTTAAAAGTGAGTAGGCTTCAACCACTACAAAGAAGCAGGTCACTCTTTGAGTTCATTGCTAGTTTCTGGAAATAGAACAGGGGGGAAGCCTTTGAAATCATCCTTTACATGATTTACTTGAAGTCACAGTAGCTGTGAATTAAAACTTCAAGCAGCTGGCTAATGTCTAAGAAACATTAAGTGTCCCAATACCAAATTTCAGTGGAACCTGACAGGCTCTTGTTTAAAATGTATTTCCCTCACCAACCAGCTGAATAATAAGTGAGGCAGTGGTTTAAATGAATACCAGGCTTCTATTCCCCTTTGGACACTCCCACTGTCCTACTTAATAGTTAGTTTGGGTCCTAAGTCCTAGCCTAGAATGTGGGTAGGTCAAAGGGAGAAAGTAAGCAGATTCCACCCAGGAAAAAAAATCTCCCTGGAGTAGACAAAGGACAAACAGACCTGAAATCTGCTGCAATTAAGAATTTTAGGCAGTAAACCACATGGGTTTACCTGGAATCACTTTAGTGAAAGTTAGAAACATAACAGCATTGGCCAGAAGAGACATCTTGCAGCCCCATCTAACCCAGGCCTCACTTTCCCCAGGGTGAGATCACCTGGCATGATAATTTTGATTTTTTTCTTCTTCTTTTAAAGAGTTGGAATTTGTTCATTTGGTGTATGTAGCCAGGGGATGAAAACATTTCCACCTTGGAAATTAAGAAAAGTATTTGTTTATTACCTCAGAGCTTTTTGACAGCTGTTCCGACAGAAACACCCAAGGCTGTTCTGTCCATCTCATCAAATAGTTTTGTAACCCATACAAGTAGGCAGGGCAAGCAGTGCTGCAGAAAAGCTATAGAATCAGGAGGCAGAATACCTGGCTTCTTTCTGTTCCTGTCTCTACCACAAATTAGCCACATGACCTTGACCAAGGATGACCTTTCAATTTCCTCATCCAGAAAATGAGGGAAATAACACCTACCCTGTCTTGCCTCATAGGATTATTTTAAGAATGGATGAATGTAAAAGGGTTTTGAAAACGAAAGCCCTATATAGATATGATGCACCTAGGTGGCTCAGTGGATAGACCACTGTACCTAAAGTAAGGAAGACCGGAGTTTAAATCTGACGTCAGACTTCACTAACTCTATAACTCTAGGCAAGTCACTTAACCTTTGTTTGCCTCAATCTACTGGAGAAATTGTAAATCATTCCAGTAGCTTTGCTAAGAAAATCCCACGGGGGGTGGCTAGGTGGTGCAGTGAATAGAGCACCGGCCCTGGAGCCAGGAGGACCTGAGTTCAAATCCAAGCCTCAGACTCTTAACACTTAGTAGCCATGTGACCTTGGGCAAGTCATTTAACCCCAATTGCCCTCCTCTCCCCCTCCAAAAAAAAAAAAGAAAAGAAAACCCCATGAACAGTATTGGCATGTTCATGGGTCACAAAGACTTGGACATTACTAAACAATAATTATTCCATGAGCTTGATGACCAAGTCAAGGGATACAATATATACTATCAACATATGCATAAATTCTTGGGAAATGAGGAAATAGTTTTATCTTGAGTTCATTATATATTGTAGCATTATTATTGATTTTACCATTATTACATTTGAAGGAAATAAAAACAATATTAATAATGTCTTTTTTCCTATCAAGTCATTCCCCCATGTCTGGAATGCATTCCTCCTTCAACTCTCCCTCTCAAAATCCTTCACTTCCTTCAAGGCTCAAGTCAGGAACCACCTCTTCTCTGAAACTTTCCCTCATTCCTCAGTCATTTATACTCTCTTCTGATTCACACCTTGCACATCCCCTATATGTGCACATCTTGTGTGGCCCAAAATGTTACCTTTTTGACAGTAAGGACTGTTTCATTTTTGGTTTTGTACCTCACTTCTGAGACTTTAACCTTGAAAGTGATGGGCCCTTAATAAATGACTGGTGAATGAACTTCTTGTTGGAAGCCAAACCTAGCTAAGCTCAGAGAGGCTCATTACCAAGTTGCCTACTTGGATGAAGGGTGAAAAGTTTCAGCCATAGTAACTGTCGATGATCTCCTATTAAAGATTGAATTCTGTGCCCTTCAAACTAGAAGTCACTTGAACACATAACCTTTCACACATAGTTTGGTTTGGGGTTTTTTGTTGTTGTTTTGAAGGGAGTCTAGATGTGTGATTTTATTGGAGAAAAGTAGGAAGGGAAGTGAGGAAGAGATGGAAGGAAGGAAGGAGGGAGGGAGGGAGGAAGGAAGGAAGGGAGGAAGGGAGGGAGGAAGGAAGGGAGGAAGGATGGGAGGAAGGAAGAGAGGGAGATAAGGGAGAAGAAGGTAGGGGAAGGTAGGGAAAGGAAAGGAAAAGAAGTCTATATTGTACATCTCCATCTTGATATCCTGCTATCATCTCAAACTTAACATGTACAAAATGGGACTTTTCGTCTTCTCCCCTAAATCCATCCCTCCTCCAAACTACATAGGATCATAGATTTAGAACTGGAAGGAACTTTAGAAGCCATAAGTCCAACGAGATGGTTAAGTGACTTGCCCAAAGTTACATAGCTAGTGAATGTCTGAGGAAGGATTTGAACTGACTTGACACCCAGTGATCTATCCATTGTTCCACTTCCCTATTGTTTCCGTTTGTATCACTATAATTGCATAACAAAAGTTTCAAAACCAAGTCATCCTTGAACTCAACCCTACCAACCCCACCCTTCACCTGCATATACAATCAGTTGGCAAGACCTATTGATTCTACTGCCACCATATCTCTCAAAAAGATCCCCTTCTTTCCACTTACATTACTGCCATTCTTTTGTGGGTGTTTATAACCTCTGGGCAATTGCAATGTCTTCCTATTTTGTTTGTCTCTTTCCTTCCAGTCTCTTACTCTTTCCAATCCATCTTTCACATGGATTTTCACATCTTCCCACAATTTTCCTAAAGCATAGATCTGACCATGTCCCCTACTTAAAAACCTTTAGTGACTCACTATTGCCACCATAACATAGAAATTTCTTACCCTGGCCATTTCCATGCCATGCTTCCTCCACCACGGATATGGTCCTCAACCCCTCCCATCAGAGCTACCTTGACTCTACCTTGGTGTCCCTAAACTCTAATGGTGGGTTTTCATCATTTCTCACATAGAACTTGGTCTCCATGTCACTACCTGGCCATTTCCAGACAATGCTACTACACATCCCCATTTCTAGCTCCCCTTTTATGGGTTGTCTCCCCCCACTCCCATTGGACTCCTATTCTTTGAGGGCAGGCAATTGAGCTTGTGTGTATTTGTATCCCCAGAAATTTTCACAGTGCCTGGCACTATGTAAATACTTAATAAATACTTTTTAATTCCTTTACTCATTCATTTAGTTATCCATTCAAAGCCCAGTGTAGTCTAGATCTACTCCAGTTTTCTAGCTTTATTTTCCATTACTCCTTCCAGAAAAACTCTACTCTTAGCTGCTCCCCAGTCTTGGCATATACACTTCCAATTGCATGAATTCTCATAAATCAACTCCCCTCTTCACTTTCTCACCTGAAATCCCCTCCCTCTTCACTCCAGCTTTTCATAATGGTATTTTCTTCAAGACTCATCTCTACTCTGCAAAGTCTGCCCAGTTTCCCCAATTAAATATGTTCTCTCCCCCCTCAAATATTTTCAGAGTATTTTATTTCAATTTCTCCCTTGCTACCATCACACTTTACCTTACATGACACTTACCTGTATCGATGGTATAGCTCTACCTCACCTAAGCACCCTGATGACAGAGATCATAATGTCCCTAACACCTACCACAGTGCCTGGCACATATTGAATAAATGTTTGTTTGGTAAATCCTAAATATGCCACCATAATCCCAAACATTCAGTTCACCAAGTATTCCCACCCCCCCGCTAAATATTTTGAAGAAAAAAAACTTATTTTAATTCACCATTTTTATTTCAACCACAGTTGTACTAGCTATTGGTGACAGATAGTACATGGACCTGTTTCAGGAATTATCCTAACATAACAATCGAGACCTTATTAAGTACCTACTATGCCCCAGGCTCTGAGGACACAAATACACCCAAAAATATTTCAGTACTCTCAGGGAGCTTATATTTTACCGGGGAGACAACATATACATATAAAAGTATATATAGGATAAATTCAGAACAGGGAGGGCACCAACAATTGGGGAGGGGAGACGGATCAGAAAAAGCTTTGTATAAATAGTGGTTCTTTAACTTCAACTTGAAGGAAAAGACAGTTTGAGGCAGAGGTGAGGAGGGACTACATTCCAGGGATAGGGCATGATCAGTGCAAAGGAGCAGAGCTTGGAAGGTAGTGAATCGTGTGTAAACAGTACAGAGAAGGCCAATTTGGCTCACCAGTTTGGTAGAATGAGCCAACTCCTCCATGAGGTCTTTCCTGTTACCCCTAGCTACTAATGCCCTAGCACTAAAATATTATTTTATATTAGCTTTCTACATACGTTATATTTGTGTTTGTGTGTATGTGTTCTCTTCTCCAATAAAATGTGATCTATTTGAAGGCAAAATCTCTACTTTTAAAAAAAAAAAAAAACGTGTCCCTCCCACCTAGGGTAGAGCCTGGCACATAGGAGGGGTATATTCAGAAAAATGAAGGTACTATAAAAATAAGCTCTGAATCAACTTTAAAAAACAAATTATATTCAGGTTTCTCTTCCCACTATGAAATTATGTTTAGTAATATGTTTCCTCTACTTAATAAATGCTTATTGATTGATTGATTACTTCTTTTCTCTCTGGTATGGCTTAATATGTAGGTGTAGACTTTTTAAACGTTTTAGTGTTGTCTGATGTCCTTGGTCTTTAACCACTAATGATACACCCCTAGAAAAGAAAATATCACCATACTTCATACTTACATTCAGAAGAGAAGTATAACTAAAGCTTTCTTTGCAGCTTTCTTCATTACTGAAGGCCATCTGGAACAAGAGAGGCATGGAGAAAAAAAATCTTTCTCTTCTTTTTCTGAAATTGGTGGCAATTTGGATAACTCTATCTTCTTTTTTTAAAGGGGTATTCAACAGTAGCTGCCAACTTCCAACATCAACAATAACTACTGAATTATACATTTGGGGTGCTGATTTCCATTTTTCCTTTTCCATAGATAAGACCATGAACAACTCCAAGGCCTTTTGGGAAGCTGACTTAAACCAAGGGCTTTACCTGACATTATGAATATGAGTTCTTGCGTTTTCTGCCAAAATAAATGTTTAAAGTTAATTCTGTCCCAGGTCATTGCAGAAACAGATTTCTGTTCTAACTTAGGAAGGAGTAGGTGTAAATGCTGAGTCAGAGAGGATACCTTGGAAGTTGCCAAGAAAGAGATGGTACTAAAGCAAAGAGATTCACATTAGGAAATACTTTTAATAATAACACTTAACATTTATTTGTTCCTTTGAACATTATAAAATGCTTTTACATATCATCTCCTTTAATCCTCACAACAACTTGTATCCTCAAATTTTGCTGTGATTCAGTCATTTCAGTAGTGGCTGTCTCCTTGTGACCCCATTTGGGGTTTTCTTGGCAAAGATACTGAAGTAGTTTGTCATTCCCTTCTCCAGCTCATTTACAAATGAGGAAATTGAGGCAAGCATTGACTGAAGAGACTTGCTTAGGTTCACACAGCTAATAAGTTTCTGAGACCAGATTTGAACTCAATAAGATGAGTCTTCCTGACTCCAAGCCTGGTGTTCTATCCACTGTGCCACCTAGCTGCTCATCCTTAATCTAATTATGGAGAGACTCCAGCACAGGAAGATTTAAGGGATTTACCCAAGATAGTAGTATAAGGAGCAGTATAGGAGGTAGTATAAGGTAGGACTTAAACCTATCTATGACTCCTATCTCTATGGCTTTGCCTATTTTCCTTTTTCTCTTCTGTCTAATGAATAAGGTGACCTGCCTCCTCTTCAAAGTTCACCCTCCCTCCTGTGCCCTCAATCCTATATCCTCCTATCTCTTTTAGGATTTTGCTCTATTAGTCATCTCCCCTCTTCTCATTTGCAGGTTCTCCCTTTCTACTAGCTCTTTTGCCCTCCATTTATAAACACACTTAGGTCTTGCCTATCCTAAACAAAAAAAAAAAAATCCAACCTTTCCCTTCACAATTATGTATCTGAAGCTACTGCCCAATCTTTCCCTCTCCTTTTCATTACCAAACTTCTAGAAAAATATCTTGTTGAAATGGGATTATTCTAATTGGTTATAGAAGGGAAGAATAACCAGCAATGAGAGAAGGGAAGAGTCATGAACATATTTTGATTCAACATAAGGAAAATGTTCCTAATCATTTGTCCAAAAGTGAAAAGGACTTCCTGAAGATAATGGACTCTTCATCACTGGAATTCTCCAAGCAAAGGAGAGATGGCAACTAGTGTTCATAGGACCAATGAGATGTTATAAAGGGATTTCTTGTTTAGATTAGGGTGAATGATATCCATTCAAATCTCTATAACTACTATCTTCCCTCATTTAATACCTTTACCTATTGAAATCCTTCAAGGCCTAGGTGCAATGCCACCTACTCCAGGAAGCCTTCTCTGACATTCACACCACAGAAGAGGGTTTTGCATTTCACATTTGACCCTCTCCACTATTTCATAATAATCTACTTGACCTCTCTTATGTACTTAATCATATCCTAGCTTGGATTTACATACATTTTTCAATCTCTGCACACACACAAATGCACACACATTATATTATAAATTTTTGAGGGTAGGATCTCTAATCTTTCACCCTTGAATACCAAGGATTTAGCTCAGTATCATGCTTTGCATATAGTATCCACTTAATATATGTTCATTAACTTAAACTGAATCTAAATCTTCTTGGTTTACAGTGGTCTTTCTAGTATATCAAAAATGCAAAAGCATCTTGGATCTGATATGGAATTTTTTTTTAAATAGCATATTGAGGGGCGGCCAGGTAGCACAGCAAGTAAGAGCACCAGCTCCAGTGTCAGGATGACCTGGGGATCAAATCTGGGCTGAGATACTTAGCACCACACCCAGAAATAACTGGCCGTGTAACCTTGAGCAAGTTACTTAACCCCGATTGCTTTTTTTAAAAATGGCATATTGAAAGTCTCATTACAATGAATTCCAATGAAATTTTCAAATTCAATTTAATAAAATTTACTCAACACTGAGTGTTATGCAAAAATAATACATCCTTTCCCTTATAGATCTTATAATCTAATCATCCTTGTAGTGCTTAAAATTTGCTAAAATAAAATTCCTATTTGTTATAGTTGAGGTATCTCATTATAGATTTTGTTGTAGTTATAGTTCTCATGATAGCTGACTTTAAGATGGCCGTGAGACTCATCTAGTCATAGATTTTATAGGGTTTTTTTTTCTTTTTCTGTATTACTTCTGTCATAATGAAGAAATCATCCTCTGGAGAGAGAGCAGACCATAGAGCCAAATTCCACCTCTAACACATACTCTCTGGCTGACCTTTGGCAAGCCTTTCTCAGAGCTCTAGGCAATTCTGAGACTAATTTGCAGAGAACCTTTATTGATGGATAGAGTTTCCTCATCTGAGAATTCCTTTTATCAGTGAAATCACAGGTCTAGACCCTATCTCTCTCTAGTTTACTTTAAATCAAGGAAATAACGTTTTGTTGATGTTCAGTCATTTCAGTCATGTCCAACTCTTTGTAAACCCATTTGGGGTTTTCTTGGCAAAGATAATGGAGTGTTTTTCCATTTCCCTCTCTGGCCCATTTCACAGATGAGAAAACTGAGGCAAAACTGGGTTGTGACTTATTCAACGTGACACAGCTAGTAAGTGTCTGAGGTCAGATTTCAACTTAGGTTTTCCTGACTCTAAGCCTAGTGCTCTATCTACTGTGCCACCTAGTTACCCATAAATGATGCGTAAGTCAGGTGTATGCTGGTAGAATCACAGTGGTGACATACACCACTCTAGATTACTACTGTTTTAGTTAATCTGCTTACATTCTAAGGAAGAAATTTTCCCAAAGGCAAGAGATAGTCATATATTGTGAAACCTCCAAGGACTTTAGCTCTCACGGTCTTGCCTAGAGGAATTTTTTTTTTCCCCTTGGGATTGTCCACTTCAGCAACACATCAGTTAGTCAATGGCCAGAAGTAAGAGGTGGATTATTAGGAGCAAAAAGTCACCAAGTCACAAATCAACAAGCAAATAAGAGCTAGAGGCAAGAGATGGAGCCACTATCTAAAAGAACAAGTTTGTATTGTGGTATCAATCAGACATGGAAAGAATGAACATGCACTTGGACAGACTTGAAGGGCCTGGCGAATCAGACACAACTGAACAACAACAACAACATCAATTAGAACCAAGGCACAAACAGGAAACATGGTCAAAGGTCAGGCAAGAGAACCAGAAGCAAGGTGTCTGAACAATCAAATGCTGTTCATTAGCTTTGAAGTGTGGTATCAACCCAAACTCACCATTGCTTTAGCTTCACCTGTGAATAATGTCTTCTGCTTTTTGGGTTTCCCAAAAAGGGAATCTTTGTAGACGTAGCATGTTGGCCTACTGATGAAACAAAAATCTGGAAAGAATGTTTGGCCTTCCTCGAACTCTTTTGCATTTCACATGTATTCTGATGGCCACAAAAATTTAAGTCTTCAATTTGTTGCCATCATGAGGTCTCACAGTTGCTGTTTGTCTTGATTAGCCACAGCAAACGAGCAATGGCCAAAGCAAAAGAGCAATCAGAATTCCTCTGTCTCATACAGAGCTTCTTCAAAAGTCAAGTGAGGTATTCCCCAGCCCCCATTCAAAAAAGAGGCCTCCCCACCTCACCTGTCACTTAATATTTATCTCCACAGTAACCTAGCTGTCCATGATTTCATCCAAGTTATCCACGCTTTCAACCTCTGGCTTCTCCATTCCCATTTTGTGTTTGTCCCTGACCTGGTCAATTTGTCCTGCAGTAAGTTGGTATTCCCCCACTAATGTGATATCCTGCTTGTGTTTGGCTCTTGCGTATGCCTTTGAATTTGAAGCTTCCTGTGCCTGCCCGCCCTCCCCAGTTCCCTGTTTACTCACCTGATTTCTTGTTGACATATTCTAGTCACAAGCTTATAGGAGTTCTTCCAAGCAGGGAACCCAGATGCTGAGTATTAATTCCTTGCCTCCTGCTGTGCTTTGGGGAGGCTCCAGGGCTGGACTTAAGGTACTGATCACTGCAGTAGCAAACAGGTTGACTCAGGTCACTGATGAAAATCCAGGCAGATTTGGTTGAAGGGAAAAAGTAAATGAGCTGAACCCAGATCCAGAGAACAAAGTAAAGGAGAAGGCTGGCCTTCTGTCTTCAGACATCAACTGGAGTCAATCTCAAAGTTTTGTTGCACTACCATAGGCAAATGTGTATCCTTTTCTCTGAGAGGAGCTCAGTAATCCTGTCAGCCTATAGACAATTATAAAGTGCCTACTTTGTGTCAAGCACTGTGCTAAATGGGGGGGGGGAGAAAATAAAGAAAGGCAAAAGACAGTTCCTTCTCTCAAGAAGCACACAGTCAGTCTAATGGCAGAAACCATATGTAAGCAATTATATTCCAACAACCTGTATGCAAGATAAATCCACAGAGGAATGGTACCAGGAGGTCTTAGTCTTAAAGACCCCCCAATCAGAGGATTCTCTTCTCCCATTTAATAGTCAATACTCTGGAATCTGTGTCATAGAGTAAGGCAGTGGCCACAGGGACAAAGGGTGAATGGGACAAAGAGCACAGCTGAGGCCAATCCTTCCAAACCCCCAGGGTCTTATAGGATCCTAGATCTCAAAGGGGGGAAGCACCTCAGAAGTCACCTAGTCGAGGCTCCTCATTTTTAGAGATGAAAGTCAAAAAAAGTTAGTTAGATGATAAAATGGTTAAAGTGCTGGATTGGGAGTCAGGAAAACCTCAGTTCAGAACCTGCCTCTCATATTTACTGTGTGACCTTAGACAAGTCACTTAATGTCACTTAGCCTCAGTTTCTTTATTTGTGAAAGAGTAACAATAATACTACCATAGAGCTGTTTACGAGGATCAAATGAGAAAGCATATGTAAAGTGTTTTTGCAAACTCTAAGGTAAAAATAACAACAAAATTCATTTGGAAGGACAAAAAGTAGAGAATATCAAAGAAATTAATTGGAAAAATTGTAAGGGAAAGAGGTTTAGCAGTACCAGATCTTAAACTGTGTTATCAGGGTGGTGATTATCTGGTACTAAGAAATAGAAAGGTGGATCAGAGTGCAATACATACAATACATAGCAGTAAATTATTATAGTAACCTGGTGTTTGACAAATGTAAAGATTTAAACTTTGGGGATAAGAATTCACCATTTGGTGAAAATTCTTGGGAAAACTAGAAAGCAGTCTGGCAGAAATTTGGTACAGACCAATATCTGATACCATTTACCATGACAAGGTCAAATAGATATATGACCCAGATATAAAGAAAGACATCATAAATAAATTAGAAGAACATGGAACATATTATCTGTTAGACATAAGGATAGAAGAAGGATTTACCAATGAAGAGGAAACAGAGAGCATTGTGAGATATAAAATGGTTAATTTTGATTACATTAAATTAAAAAGGTTTTGTACAAATAAAACCAACATAGCTAAGATTAGAAGGAAAGCAGAAAATTCAGGAAAGATTTTACAAACAGTTTCTCAGATAATGATCTCATAACTTAAATATATAGAGAACTTTGTCACATTTATAAAAATATGAGTCATTCCCCTATTGATATATGGTCAAAGGATACGAACAAGCAGTTTTTAGATGAAGAAATCAAAGTTATATACAGTCATATAAAAATGTTCTAAGTTATTATTGATAAATGCAAATGAAAACAACTTTGAGATATCATCTCACAGCTATCAGATTGGCTAAAACAATAGAAGGGGGAAATGACAAATGTTGTAGGAGATGTGAAAAAAATGGGACACTAATACACTATGGGTGGAACTGTGAACTGATCTAACCATTTTAGAGAGTAATTTGGAATTATGCCCAAAGAGTTATTAAACTGCCTGTACCCTTTAGACCCAGCAATACTACTATTAAGTCTGTTTCCCAAGGTGTTTGGGAGTTGAAAGGAAAAGGAAATATTTAGAAAATATTTATAGCAGTTGTCTTTGTGATGGCAAAGAACTGGAAATTGAGGGGATGTCCATCAACTGGGAAATGGCTAAACAAGTTGTGGTATGTGATTGTGATGGAATACTACTTCACTGTAAGAAATGATGAGCTGCTTGATTTTAGAAAAAAACATGGAAAGGCTTGCATGAAATAATGAAGAGTAAGACAAGTAAAACCAAGAGAATATTGTTCAAAAAATAATTATGAACAACTAAGCTATTCTGAGTATTATAAATGTTCAAATCTGCTACAAAGAACCTGTGAAGGAAGATGCTAGTCACTCCAGAGAAAGAACTGATAAATAGAAGCATGTATATTATGGTTTTGTTTATATGTATACACACGTAGATTTTATATATATATATATATGTATGTATGTATGTACGTATTGTGTGTGTGTGTGTAAGTCAAATGGTGACCTCTGGTATGGCATGCAGAGGAAGACAGTTTAGAAAAATTAAATTTTAATTTAAAAGGTTTTAAACCTTAAGGTGCTATAAATGTTGGCTATTATTATTGTTGTTGTTAAGTGACTTGACCAAGGTTATATAGCTAATAAGCACCAGAGACAGGATATGAACTCAGTTCCCCTGACTCTACAACCAGTTGTCATTCCACTGTATCATGCTACCATTTTTCTTCATTGTTATCACCCTCTAGTTGCCCCAACCCCTCCCCCATGTGAGTGCATACACACACACACACACACACACACACACACATATACACACACCCAAGACCTATGACTCAATCCTACCAAATGGGCATTAATCAAAGCCCCAACAGTTCAAGATGCTAGACAATGAGAATGCCAGGGAAATCATTTGCTGTTTTTACCCCAGACTGTGAAAGATGAAAATACCCCTGTAGGGTCTTGCTCAGCTCCCAAGTACCAGTTTTAAAAGCATTCAAGTGTGGATTTTTTTAAGTGAATGACTCCAGAAGTTTGAGAAATGTTTCATATCAAAGTTCTCATGTATGGGAGTGATTCAGAATGGAGCTCTCCAAGGAACTAAGAGCAGAAATGCCCAGGAAATGTGTCAAATCCTGGACAGGCTCTTTTCCTTGCTCTGAATCCAGTCTGTAACTGCACCAAGAATTCAGGGCTAAAGCCACCAGCATGATTTTACTACCCACCTATTTCTGCTGACAGTGATAATTTCTTTCCTCTCCCCTCCCTCAGTGCAGGGACTTGAACCCATCAGAGTCCAGCAATGATGGTGACAAGAACTTATATTTATTAAGTTTCATAACTGATTCCAGGGCAAGCTGTGCTCATTAATAGTTCTTTAGAGTGTGCCGTCATTTCCTCAGCCACAGCTGGCTGCTGGAGCTGGAAGCTGGAATGTGCAAGTAACTTCCCATTCATTCATGGTTTCATTTGGATTAAATTCACAGGATTTGCTTGTTACTGCTTTAATCCTTTGCCACAGGGGTCTCTGTGGGTCTCTAACTTCTACTTAGGAGACAATTTGAATGTATAAATTCATTCATTCATTTAACAAACATGCTTCAAATCACCACTTTGTGCAAAACACTGTATTGGGTGTTTTGGAAGATAAAGCAAAAGACACGGTCCCTAACCTGAAGGTTTTTACAATCTATAAGAGGGAACTGATCTAAAAAGGGAATCAACCTAAAAGCATACAAAGAATGCAAGGCAGGTGATGGTAAAAAAAAAAAAAAAACAGAAGAGAACTGCAAATAAGGTCTCAAAGGAAGATTCATGCCTGAGGATGAAGGATGAAGATGAGGAGTAGCTGCATTTGTATATTGGTTTAAGATATGCAGAGTTTCTCTCTCTCTCTCTCTCTCTCTTCCCACTTCCTTTCTTCCCTCCGTCCATATATATAATTATCTCATTTGAGACTCACAACAAGCTTTAAGGTAGGTACTTTTATTATACCCATTTTACAGATGAGAAAGCAGGTCATCCAGCTAGTATTTGAGGCAGAATTAGGATCCAGTACTTCACAGTTCCAAGTACTAATAGACAATGCCTCACTAAGGGAAGGCTTTATGATAGAGGCGGGCATTTGAGTCGGGCACCAAAGACCGTAAGAGGAGTCTGATATGCAGAGAAAGAGAAAGAAGGGCATTGAAGGCAAAGAGAAAGATGAAAAGGCACTGTCCACCCCTAGGGAATAGTGCATGTATGTTTTAGTTCAGCTGAAGCATAGGGTACATAGGGCTAGAAAAGATTTAAAATGGGATTGGACATAGTATAAAGTTCCTAGAAATACTAGGTGGCCTAATGGCTAGATCACTAGACTTGGAGTCAGGAAGACCAAGTTCAAATCTTCCCTCAGTTACTTTAGCTGTGTGAGCCTGAGGGAGCTGCCTGCTTCGGCTCCATTTCCCCATCTAGAAGGGAATAATAATAATATCTATTTCAAAAGGATGCTGTGAAGATATGTTGTGAAGACTGAGATAACATGGAAAGTGCTTGGCAAACCCTGAAGAGCTATGTAAACACTAACTATCCTTACCATTATCATTACCATGTTATAATTATACAAGCCAAAGTATCTAGACTTTATTTAATAAACAACGGTGAGCCTTTCACAGTTTTTGAGCAGAGGACAGCTGTAATCAGAAACAAGAAGATTTACCTGGGATCAAAATGGTGAACACCATGGAGGGAGAAGAGTCCATAGGCAGGAAGATGAGTTAGAAGGGGGAGGGGGCAGAATAAGCATTTATATAGCACCTACTATGTGCATGACATGTCACATGACATCAAGGATGGAAGTACTTAAATTGCTATAGAAATGTGAGTTTAGTTAAATATAGATGACCTGGACTAGGTTAAGTTCATGGGAATCATAGGATCATAGTTTTAAAGCTAAAAGAGACTCCCAAGGTCATCAAGTCCAGAGGTGTCAAACATGGACAACACTCTTGAGTGCTACCAAACTAGATTAAGACATAATTGGGAAATATTTAACAAAATAAATAAAAAATACAATATAATATAGATAATGCTAATATGTGATTTTCTAAGTCAATATGCAACTAGCAGGAATTCCTATATGAGGTTTAGTGGTCCCCTTCCTATTTGAGTTTAACACCACTGATCTAATCCAACCATCTCATTGAATGGATGTGTAAACTGAGTCTCAGAATGGCTAAGCCTCTCGCTCAGGGCCACACAGTTGTTAAGTGTCTGGTGCAGAATGTGAACACAAAGCTTCCTGTCTCCCAGTTCAACTCTCTAATCATTATGCATCCCTGTGCCTCTCGGTCAGGAAAAAATGGGATAGATTTTAGAAATACTGAACTCCCCACCCCCAACTGATCTAATTAAAATCTCATTCAAAACCTTCAACTATAATTGTAGCTGACAAACACAGGACCAAAGAGGCTGGCTGATCTCTGCTCCTAGGAGATGGATTGTTAGCCAAAGACAGTAAAAGCTACTGGTTAAAGTATCGATTTTCTCACATTGAAAGGAGCCGACAATTAAAACCACAGCCTGTTCTTCATTATTCAGGTGAATAGGAACAATGGTATAATGAGTCAAAAATTATTTTAATTTCTGGGTTTGAGGATTATTGAAATATGATTACCTAGCATGGCATAATGAGCAGAATGCTAGATTTGGAGTCAAGAAAGTCTAGGATGGGGGTGGCTAGGTGGCGCCCTGGAGTCAGGAGGACCAGAGTTCGGTTCCAACCTCAGACACTTAACACCCACACAAAAAAATTAGCTGTGTAACCTTGGGCAAGTTACTTAACCCCAATTGCTCTCCAAAAGGCCAAAAAAAAAAAAAGTCTAGGATGAAATCCTCAAAACCTCTGATGTTTACTAGCTGTGTGACCCCAGACAATCATAACCCATTTTGAGCCTCAGGCAGTTCCCTTAGAGTTACATACTAAATCATAGACTTGGTCCGGGGTGGGGAACCCGCAGCTTCGAAGCCACATTGTTCTGGGATGTTTGGATTCGGTCAAAGGGCTGCTCCAAGGGTCAAATCTGGCCTCGAGGTCACAGGTTCCCCACCCGTGGATAGTAAGTATTGGTGAAGGAAATCCCCTCGCCAGAATTCTCGGACCTGCTCAAATCACAGATCCTTGACACATTGATTTAACTTCCTTTCTATGGGTATACCCATCCATATAATACAGCTGCTTATATTCATACAAAAGCAGTTTTTCAACTTGGTGAGGAGGTAAAAGTAAACCAAACTAGCTAGTCAATATGAAAATTTATAAAATAAAAGGTCATTTGACCAATTTCTCACCTTTTAAAAATTTATTGTATTGTGTTACATTAAGGAAAGTGCAAAGTATTGGTGGAAATAGTGATTTAAAAAAAAAAAGAAGCAGCAGCAATAAGAGAAACCTTATGTCATACAGTAACCTGCACACAATAGGGTTAACTAACTTAACCAAGTGCTCACAACAAGACCATGAAAAGACTGGAAAGTGACTGATTATTGAAAAAGTGACTGATTATTGAAAAAGGAAGCATCACCTGCCTTTTTGAACTTATGCCCAGGAAGTTTTGAGGTTTCGGGGGATGGGTTTTTTGTTTGTTTTTTAAGAAGCCACTTTGATTTTTTTTAAGTGGGACTTCTTTATTTTTGAATTCAGTGTTTTGTAATTCAATAAATTTAATCTTTCTGTTTTTTTAGTATTTAAGCCAAACTTTTCCCTATACTTGGTTAGATTCTGATAATCTGGTCTTTGAGCAGCACGTATAACTTCCATAGTACTAACTCAAGTAATTCTGTTGACGGGTCTTTGGTTGTCCATTCTAGTGCCTGATAACTCTTTTCATCTAAGGCTCCCTGGGCTCCTTCAGCCAATCATTTGTCTCTTGGCTAGTATCATAGACCTCTCTAGATGACACAGTACCAATTAACTCCTGACAATTAGTTCAAGTTCAAAATAAAATTAGTATAAAATATTCCTGACAATGTCTCCCAAGGCCAAGAAGTGAAAGTCAACTACCTGGAGCATCTTGTTTTCAAAATTTTTAATGGTGTATGAGTCTGTAATATTCAGTACTTGTCATCATCATCATCACCATCATCATCATTAATTATAGCTGGAGGTAGCTAGGTAAAAGAGTGGGTAGACACTGGAACATGGAATCAAGAAGACCTAAGTCTGAATATTGCCTCAAACTCTTACTATCCTTTCTCTCAACCTCAGTTTCCTCATCTGTTAAATGAGGATAATAATAGTATCTACACCATGGAGTTGTTGTGAAGACCAACTGAGACTATACACACACACACACACACACACACACTGATATATACACATATACATATATAAATGCTTACTACTATTTTTATACCTTTTATTATACCATTTAGCAAACCATAAGGTACCATATAAATGCTAGCTATGGGGGGGGGGGGGTGGAAGCCAAGATAGTAGAGTAAAAGCAGGACCTTGCTTAAGCTCCCGCTCCAACCACCTCCAATACATATTGAAAAATGACTCTAAACAAATTTTAGAGCTACAGAACCCACAAAGTGACAAAGAGAAACAAGTCTCCCTCTGAAGGCAGCCTGGCAGGGCAACAGGAAGGGTGTATTGCACCAAGCTGGGAGTTGAGCACAGTTCTGCATAAGCCACGCAGGCCCAGAACCAGGGCATCCCTGACTGGCAGCCCAGACCTGCTGGAGCAGACTTCGGGAGAGTGAATCACCAGAAGCTTTGGCGGTTTCCAGGCTTCTCAACTCATAAACTCCAAAGAGAAAGTAAAGGGTCAGTGGGGAACACTGCTGATCCAGGGTAAAAGAAGAGCATGGTCCAGCCCCTGCCTCTGGGGTGAGAGGTGCATAGCAATGGGATGGCTGCAGCTGCTGCAGCAGGGCTGCCTCCAGAGCTTCTGGCCTGCAGATCATAGAGAGACCAAATGACCATTCAGATGGAAATCACTCTGGCTGTGACCTGCTTGGATCTGGGTTGCAGTCTTGGGTGGCAGCTATCAAAAGTCCTGGGCAGCTCCAACTGGCCCTCAGAAATCCTCTCTCTCTCTCTCTGTCTCTCTCTCTCTCTCTCTCTCTGTCTCTCTGTCTCTCTCTCTCTCTGTCTCTCTCTCTCTCTCTCTCTCTCTCTCTCTCTCTCTCTCTCTCTCTCTCTCTCTCTCTCTCTCTCTCTCTCTCTCTCTGTCTATCTCTCTCTCTGCCTCCACGATGCTGCTTCCAAAAGTTCTTCTGCCTCTCTCTGCTTGGGCCTTCTCTCTAAATCCATGACACCATCTCCTCCCAGTTCAGCCCTCTATTTTCACATCAACAAGTCCATCTCACAAGTGGGATTCACAAGCTCTGGGCTTTAACACTCAACCCAAGCCAATATGGGGGGAATCTTTAAATTCCATTACTATTACACAGAGTCAAAGTAGAAAATAGAATAAGTAGGGAGTGGGATAGGATGGAGGGAAATATAGTTTATCTTTCATAATATAACTACTATGGAAATATTTTGTGTAACTACACATGTACAACATATATTGAATTGCTTGTCTTCCCAGTGGGGGTGGGTGAGGAGGGAAGAAGGGAAAGAATCTGGAAATCAACGTTTTAAAAATAATATATTTTAAAAATATGTTTTAATTAAAAAAAATTTTACATGCAATTGGGAAATAAGATATACAGACACTGGGGTATAGAAATCCATCTCGCCCTACTAGAAAGTTAGAGGGGAGATGGGGGAGGATATAAGAGAAAGCAGATTGTGGGAAGGGGTATTCACTATGCTTTCTATCTTGGGGTGGGGGTAGGAGAAAGATGGGGAGAAAATTTGTAACTCAAAATCTTGTGGAAATGAATATTGAAAACTAAAAAGAGAAAAAGAAAGAAAGAAAGAAAGAAAGAAAGAAAGAAAGAAAGAAAGAAAGAAAGAAAGAAAGAAAGAAAGAAAGAAAGAAAGAAAGAAAGAAAGAAAGAAAGAAAGAAAGAAAGAAAGAGAGAGAGAGAAAAAGAGAGAGAAAGAGAGAGAGAAAGAGAGAAAGAAAGAAAGAGAGAAAGAAAGAAAGAAAGGAAGGAAGGAAGGAAGAAAGAAAGAAAGAAAGAAAGGAAGGAAGGAAGGAAGGAAGGAAGGAAGGAAGGAAGGAAGGAAGGAAGGAAGGAAGGAAGGAAGGAAGGAAGGAAGGAAGGAAGGAAGGAAGGAAGGAATAAAAGAAAATTGCTTTAAAAAATAGGTGCTAGCTACTATTGTTATAGCTAGCTAGCATTTATATAGTACCTTACAGTTTGCTGAGTGCTTTACATCAGTTATCTCTTATGTTCCCTGCAACAACCACATGAGATAGGTGCTCTCATTAACCCCAATTTACAGATGAAGAAATTGAGTCTGAGAAAGGTTAATTGTCTTGCCCTTGTCACATAGCTAGCTAGAGACCAAGGCTTGATTTGAACTCAGGTCTCTCCTGTCTCCAAGTCCAGTATTCTACATACTACAGCACCTAGACTGCACAGCCCACTCCACCCCAGAGATTTATAGGCATTGGCTGTGGTTAGAGCCACGGAGTCCACAGGCATAATAAGTCTAATGAACCAAATAAGAAGAAACAAACCCTTACAAATTATGCTTTGAAGAATAACTTACAAAACACTTTTGTGTTAATAATAGTGGATCAGGAAGAATAATAAATTTCCATATTACCTCCTGAGGTGACGAGAATGACGTTTTCCTCCTTCAAAGTTATTTCTGTCTTCAATTTCTCTTAAAAACACAACAGCAATTTAAAATGTAAAACCTAGTTGAAAGATGACTTTCAGGCTGGTGTATTCTCCGGGGAGTGCTTTGGCATTAGACTATATTAAACAGCTTTGATTTCTTTTCCTTTCTCTTTAAGTGGATAATGATATTGCCAATAAATACAGCGTACTATGTTTTCTGCCAAAAACTGTCTTTATGGTCTTGTATACCTCTTAATTTTTATTTTAAAATACGGTAAAAAAAAAAAATGAATGTAGGACCTTTAGTTCATTTAGATAGTAAAGATTTCTGTTTATAATAAAATTTTAAAATGTTGAGAGACATGAAATTCAATTCAATAAGCTAAGAGTTTCCTGCATGCCTGGCACTATGCTAGATCCTGAGGGAAATACAAAGAAGTGTACATATATACACACATAGACACAGACAGACACATACATGCATGTGTGCTTACATGTATGTATTGTGTGTGTCTGTACATGTATTTATACATATGCACG
The DNA here is from genome assembly GCF_028583685.1 of Petaurus breviceps papuanus. NCBI lineage: Eukaryota > Metazoa > Chordata > Mammalia > Diprotodontia > Petauridae > Petaurus > Petaurus breviceps. The sequence goes on along the minus strand of NW_027186296.1, from coordinate 70,360,523 downwards.
TGCACACATACATATATATATATATAGTGGTTGGTGTACTGAGAAGACTCTGGGGCAGATGTGTCTGGGTAAACAGTGATCCCTCTCTGGGCTTCATCACCCAGAAGGATTTAAGAGCAAAGAGGGACCCTTGAAATGGTCTTGACAGTAAATTCCCAGGAATATATACATATATGTGTGTATACATATAAACACACATATGTACATATAAGTGTGTATACATATACGTGAAGATATAGATATATACATGTCATTACAGACAAGGAATTTGAAAAATAAAAAAAAAAGATAAGAAAGGCAATCAGAATTGCTGCAAAAGTCACAACTATCTCCATCAGTTCACCCTTGTCTAGGTTAGTGCATAACTTGATGGGACTTCCCCTCCCCTTTCCTGTGAGCTGATTAGTGATATACAGCCATGGTGATTTAGGATTTGGGGAGCCTACAGGAAGTTTAGAAATGCAGAGCTCAGTATAGATATATGGCAGCATCAAGGAAAAGCTCTCCCAGAGCCTGTACCTGGGACACTGGGCCAGGGAGCTTCATGCTCCACTAGCCTGCAGGCATACACAGATCCTAATGCAAACAGGGAAGACAGGAGACCTGAACAGATGGGGGGCACATGTCTTGTGGGGACCAGAACCTACTACAGTGTCCTGAAACAGCAAAATGGGACTTTGAGGTGCATTGCTTACCTGTTTATGAGTTAAGTGGTTTAAATGATTAATATAATAATCCCCTGCTCGGGCAATATGTGGAGATAGGCAGTTTTTATTAAGAAAGTGAACTCCTCCTGACCTTTCTGTCTCTATGTCTATCTCTCTCTCTCTCTGTGTCTCTCTGTCTCTCTCTCTCTGTCTCTTTCTATTTCTGTCCATCTCTGTCTCCTCTCTTTCTCTCTCGTTTCCTCCTTCTTTCTTTCTCTCTTCTTTTCTCTTTCCCTCCCTCCACCTCTCTGTCTCTATGTTCTATATTTCCACCTAAGATTTTTCTCTTGTATCTGCCTCATTCTCTCTATTCACACAGCTACCAACCTAGTTCAGACCCTCAATGCTTCATCCTTTCTCAGTTGGACTCAACATCTTCATCATCATCACCATCACCATTGCTAACGTATAACTCCTACCATGTGCCAGGCACTGTACTAGATATTAGCTCATTTGATCCTCACAACAACCCTGGGAGATAGGTGCTGCTATTATCCTCATTTTCACATTGAAGAAACTGAGACAAACAGAGATTAGATGACTTGGCTGAGGTCACCCACCTAGCAAGTGTCTGAGCACAGATTTGAACTCTTGTCTTCCTGACTCCAGGTCTAGCACTGTCCACTGCTCCTCTTGGCTATTATTACTATAATTTCCTAATCTGTCTCCCTGTCTTCTCTCTCCTCTCTCTGATTCGTCCTTCTTTCAGCTGCCAAAGTGACTTTCCTAAGGCACAGGTCTGACCCTATCACACCCCTACTCAATAAACTATTATTATCTCCCTGTTACCTCTATGATCAAGTACAAACTTCTTTGTTTGGTATGTGAAAGTCTTCACAGTCTGTTTTCCAATCTTCCTTTCCAGTCTTGTTATACATTATTCCCTTTCATACACAAAGTAATCTGGACAAAATGACATTCTTACTGGTCCTCACAAACACCATTACATCACCAGCCTCCAAGTCTTTGAATAGGCTATGCTCCAGGCTTGGAATGGTACTTTTTCCTCACTTCTGATTCTTGAAACTCCCAGTTTCCTTCAAAGCTCAGCTCAAGTACCATATTCTACATGACTGCAAACCTTTCTAGCTTCTAGTACTTTGCCTCTCTTGCCTTACCTGATATATGCTTGTGTGTGTGTGTATGTATAAATATATTTGCTGTTGTTTTTCAGTAATTTCAGTCATGTCCAACTCTTTCTGATCCCATTTGGAGTTTCTTGGCAAAGACACTGGAGTGGTTTGCCATTTCCCTTCTCCAACTCATTTTACAGATGAGGAAACTGAGGCAAAGATAAATTATTTGCCCAGAGGTCACACAGCTAGGAAATGCCTGAGGTCAGATTTGAACTCAAGAAGATAAGTTTTCCTGACTCTAGGCCTGGTGCTCTATTCACTGTGACATCTAGCTGCCCTATGTAGCTATGTGCCTTGATACATAGTAAGTGCCAAATAAATGCTTTTTGACTGATTGACTTTGGATGTGAAACAACATATATTCTATCAGACTCAGTTGGTGCCCTGGTTAGTTTCACTAAACTGAATATTTTTCCTCTTTTTATTTTTTTTTATTACAAAGGGGAGTTCTCTGGATAGTAGAAGGGGATAAAATCTAATTAGAAATAGAGATGATGTGAAAACAAAAGATGTTAATAAAATTCAGTTTTTTTAAAAAGAATCTTTATATGTCTCAGGGTGGGACTCAGTGTACCCATAAAATAGAAGTGTAGACTTGCTAGAGAGAAAGACAATGGACTGTACTAGTTAAGTATTTTAATTTCTTCAGAGCACCAGGCTCCTGGTAGGCACAATACATATAGTATAGGATGGTATGAAAAATCTACAGAGAAAATGCTCTAAATTTGCAACCAGTCATAAGTTTTATCCTGCCTAGCATGCTTGGCAGGCGTATGTCTGGTTCCAGCTTGTTATCGTTCACTGAACCCCTTGAAAAATGCCATCTAGAGATTGAATTATTACCAGGGACAACAGAAATATCAGTTTTTGACCATATAGTATATGTTTGGTAGGGTTAAACACATAAAAAGAATTGCCATTTACAACCATTGTTTCTGATAAATGCCTTATTTCTAAAATGTACAGAGAACTGAATCAAACTTATAAGAATACAAGTCATTCCCCAGTTGATAAATGGTCAAAGGATATGAATAGGCAGTTTTCAGATGAAGAAATTAAAGCTATCTATAGTCATATAAAAATGTTTTAGTCACTATTGATTAGAGAAATGCAAATTAAAACAACTCTGAGGTACCACCTTCCACCTATCAGATTGTCTAATATGACAGAAAAGGAAAATGATAAATGTTGGAAAAGATGTGGGAAAATTGGAACACTGATGCATTGTTGGTGGAGTTGTGAACTGATCTAATCATTCTGGGGAGCAATTTGGACCAAAGGGCTATAAAATTGTGCATACCCTTTGATCCATCAATACTACTTCTAGGTCTACATCCTAAAAAGATCATAAAAATGGGGAAAAGACCCACATTTACAAAAATATTTATAGTAGCTCTTTTTGTGGTGGCAAAGAATTGGAAATTGAGAGAATACCCATCAATTAGGGAATGGCTGAACAAGCTGTTGTATATGAATGTAATGCAATACCATTGTTCTGTAAGAAATGGTGAGCAGGCATATTTCAGAAAAACCTGGAAAGACTTACATGAACTGATGCTGAGTGAAGTGAGCAGAACCAGGAGAACATTGTACATAGTAACAGCAACATTGTGCAATGATCAGCTATGATAGACTTGGCTCTTCTCAGCAATACAATAATCCAAGACAGTTCCAAAAGACTCGTGATGGAAAATGCTAACCACATCCAGAGAAAGAACTATGGAGTCAATGCAGAGTGAAGCACATTATTTTCATTTTTTTCTTTTTCATGGTTTTCTCCTTTTGTTCTGATTCTTATTTCACAACATGACTAATGCGGAAATGCTATTTGTCCTTCATTCTAGAAGAGGACCATGACTTCAGGGAGGTGATGCCATGAGATGCAAATGAATTGGATCTGAATGAAAGAAGGTTGTACAAAGTCACCAGACTCTCTTTCTTCTCTGGGGATCATACATGTATAGCCTTGCTTGCTATCTTGGGGAGGGGGAAGGGAGGGAAAGGAGCAGAAAAATTTGGAACTCAAAATCTTACAAAAATGAATGTTGGAAACTATCTTAAATGTAACTGGGGGGGGGGGGGGGGAGAATGCTATCAAGAAAAAAAGAAAAAATTTCCAGTAAGGTGCATCTGGGCAAAAATATTGTCTCAGTACACATCTGAGTCTGGCTTGTTCCTAGTTTCTGTTCCCACTTTTCCACACTGCACCCCCTTCTGCATTGAGCATGGGTTCTATTTTTTTATGGTTTTTCGTGGCTCACCCTCATAAACCTTTGCCCAGCTCTCTTCCTGAACTCCAACCTTCCTGGCATTGGGTTGGGAGGAACACTGCCTTGCCCCTTCTGACTGGTTTTTAAGCTCACCATCAGGTATCCCTCTCAGCAACTTCTTCACACTATGGTCTGGCTATAAGGCACTTTGTGGAGTCCACACCGATGCCTCTGGCCCCTTTTTAACTGTGTGTGGAGTATCCAGGGAGGACTAGCAACTCTGGTGTGAGGCTTGCTGAGTCCCTTACAGGGCTGCTGATGCAGCTTTGATGTCCATCTCACCCAGATCTCACTTGTGGCTCCAAGAAGCCATGGCATGCCCAGAAACCACACCCCAGCAAACCCACTTGGCAGGCAAGCTAAACAAGTTTGAGGGTAACCAACAAGCCTCAAACCTGTTGGTGAATTAGGGGAATGTCTGCCCCAAGACTTTCCCCGGAGGGATGGGCAGAGGAGAACAATTTATTCCAAAGGCTATGAAGGCGGCTGGAGCAGACATTGTGGAGCATGTAGGGCTTGATTAGACATCCACGATGCCAAGGTCATCCATTTCTGTCTTAGCACTGGACTTTGATGACTCTGGAAGAGAAAGTGAAACTGATGCCCTTGTGCAGCTCTGCCTCACTAAAATCCAATTCACGTGCAAATTAAGACATCAACCATGTTGTCACTGGTTTTCTTCAAAACAAAGGAGAACAGTAACTGGCTCACTGCAATGACTTGGGACTCACTGCCTGCCTCAGATTTGACAACTGACAACCTACACATTTCACATCTCTCCCAGAGTAGTGAATGAATGGGTGGACCCTGCCATCTTGGGAAGCTTAGGCCTACATTGCTCAGTGGAAGCTATCCAACTCTTGTTGCCAATACCATGTTTCCCCATTTTCCTGGGTTCTAGCTGCTTTTTGCTGGCTGCCTCTACATGTACTTGCCAAAGCTATATCTTTACAACCCACACATCGTGGGGGATTTCTTTAAGATTTTCTCCTGCATCAATGATTCTACATGCCTCCTACCTGTATTCTGTCTGAATCAATCCTGGGCACATGAAATACTGTCTACATCTGCCCCAAAAGCTACAATAGTGAGCTGCCTGTGAGGGTTTTATGTACTTAGGCCCTAGCTAGGAGAGAAACTATAATCATGTTTTGTTTTGTTTTATTTTAATACTATATAGTAAGCAGAAAGAAAATAAATGTTGTAATTCCAGTTTGAATGATTGGGAAAATTACATGCAAAATGTTTAAAAACTTTGCTCCTGGTCAGACTAGAAATGAGAGTGGATAGAGCATTGGATCTGGAATCAGGAAGATTCAAATCAAGAGTTCAAATCCAGTCTTAGACACTCAGTTCCTAGCTATGTAACCCTGGACAAGTCACTTCACCACTATTTGCCTCAGTTTCCACATATATAGAATAGAGATAGTAATAACACCTACCTTCCAGGGTTATTGTGAGGACAAAATGAGATCATATGTGTAAAACATTTTGCAAACCTTCAAGCACCTCCTTCAGGAGCCTAGTGGCCACCATATTGGTGCCAGATTTAGTAAGGATACCCTATTACCCTCAGTTTAGCTCACTGCAACTTAGAATTCACAGGTTCCAGTAATCCATTAGCCTTATATAATTATACCAACCCGTGTGTCAAAGGCCCAGGTCAAAAACATAGTAGGTCAAAGCTCCTGTGCTGATCACTATGGGAACAGATCTGTGAGTGGCCATTGAACTTACATCACAGAAGAGATAGGAGACTACGTTTCAAAAACAAAATAGAACAAAAAAACCTTAAAGTGCTATATGAATGCTAGCTAGCAGTAGTACCCAATATCTGTGCTTAAAGAAATGTTTCTTCCATGAGACAATGTCTGAAATTGTCCAGGGGAAGAACACTCCTGTTCTACACTTTAGTACTGAGATAATTCATACAGTCTGACTCTTTTATGCAGAGAGCTAAAGAGGATGTTGCAATCCAAGGAAAACTATTTAAAGTCCAAACAAACAGGCAGGATCTGAGCTTTCACCCAACTATTTTAACTTGGCAAGAGATGGAGGGATGGATTAATTCAGAGGAAAGAGATAAATTAACTGGGTGTTTCAAGTAATACCTGAATGGACACGTACCATCATCTTAAAATCAGAAACAAATACTTAAGGGGAAATACTCAAAATTTCGATGTTTTAATCATTTTTCCTTTTAGGTATCTATGTCTAAAGAGTATAAGCTCCTCCAATTGACTGTGAGTTCCCTGAGAGCAGGGACTATTCCTACCTTTCCATTAATTTGATGAAATTACAGGAGACACCACCAAACATACACCCTAACTCTTTGCTAAGAGTCCCCCAGGAATTCCTCTGAGTTGTACACAAAGACTGGGGCTGACTCCTGATGACTGGTTGACTAAGACCTAAGAAGACAGGTCCTTATTGGAGGAACCATCCTCCCTATTTTAGGAGAGATATTTATTACCTTTACCCTCTTTCTTTCTTTTTTTTAAATATAGTCACATGTTCCTTTCCATATCACAGGGTACATTTCAACAAATGTGGATTTCCAAACAAGAGTATGAAGAAGACAAATAATGAGCAGAAAGGAAATGCCATTGAAACCAGTTTTAGGGAAAAAAAAAAAAATATATATATATATATATGGTGGCTAGATGGGGCAGTGAATAGAGCACTGGCTCTGGAGTCAGGACCTGAGTTCAAATCTGGCTTCAGACACTTAATACTTATTAGCCACATCACCTTGGGTAAATCATTTAATCCCAATTGCCCTGCCTTCCACCCTTCAAAAAAAATTTTTAAATTAAAAAAAAAAAAAGAAAAGATGTGGCCTTCCCTAGATGCCCTTAAGTTTCATAGCTTTACCATATGCAAGAGGTGGGGGGAAATGATTTTTATAGAATATTTAAACATTTGTGCATACTTTGATTAAGTTTTTTTTTTAAAAAAGCAATTGGGGTTAAGTAACTTGCTTAAGGTTACATGGCCTTGTAACACCCAGTTATTTCTGGGTGTGGTGCTAAGTATCTGAGCCTGGATTCGATCCCCAGGTCATCCCGACACTGGGGCCAGTGCTCTTACTCGCTGAGCCACCTGGCCGCCCCATTTTGATTAAGATTTAACAAATTGGAAGGCCTTTAATTGGCCATATAACATAAAATGAAGTTTTGCCTCCCTTGCAAAGCAATAACTCATAAGCATTTAAATCTGTTTTCTCTAAATGTTTTCCTTTCAGTAAACTGATTTCCAACCTTCTAATCAATATAGTAATTTCTACTTGCTTGGCAGAATTGATTTTCACTGCTTGTAAAATTTGCTTTCACCGCATATTTGCAAAGCCAAACCACAAAAACTAAACTCTATCTACTATAAGAAATTACTTCTTTCATTGCTGTTATGAAAAACATTAACAAAAATGCTATGATTTTCTACTTTGGGTTATCAAGGCTTCTTCACTTCCTCTGACAATCCTCTCTTCCCAGCTAGGGAGCAGATGTTCTGTCTGTGTTTTATTTGTACTTATTTCTTGCATAACTACAGGTTGAAATTTTAAAATTGTTAGAAATTAGAACAAAAATTTTATTTAATTAACAAAACTAAAAAACAAAAAACAAAATTGGCCAAAATAAGATGTGATATTCAAACTTATTTGAAGTAAGGATAGAGATGTTAATTTTTTTTTAAATAAATCATTTTTCATGAGTTTGTTTTTTCATACTTACTGGCTTTTAATTACATATTCAGGGTGGGAGAGTCTAATTTGGCTAAGGTGGAATAAAAGTTGGAAAGAAACAGTGTTAAGTGAAGAATTCATTGAATTCTCTTAGAGTTCAACCTAGGGCTTCAACAGGCTCAATTGGACACTTTTTTGGAGGGTGGTGAGGAAGGAGGAAGAATTTTCTCTTTATTTTTTTTTCTTTTTGGCTTCCCCGCATGTATTTTCAATCTTCATCCGTGAACTTGCTCCACATAAGGCATCTCATTCACCTTTTCTTATTTCTTATTGTATTTTTTGCTTGGTACTAAGGTAATGACTGCTGGCTTATAATTGTGTCAGATGAAATATCCAAAAATGTATTTTCTAGAGGCATCTACTCTTGGCTTTTTCTTGACATGTCTAAAGAAATCTCAGAACATCATCTTTCCTGAATAACTTTATCTAATACATCCATAGATGCTGACCCATTTTCTAATCATTCTGGACTTGGCATTGGCAATCTTCATTGTCTGACCTCCTGTTCTAGTATATTTCTTTCTTTCAATTGGACAAACTAAAGTTTATGTCAATCTTCATTACTCTTGTACTTTGTTTACAATTCCATTCAGTACCTAATTTGACTATTTCTTCTCCACCCAGTCTATGAATCATCAAAAAATTCTTCTAGTCCTTCCCTTGAAAAAGGAACATGAATTAATCTATCTTAGCAAAGGGGTATAATGTTTCATGGATTTTTATTTAGCAGAAGTCAGATCCTTTAGGGCAGCAGCAACCCCACCCCATGCCCTACATGACCCTCTTTTCTTTACAAAGCTTTTTCTCTCTTGGATTCACATGTCTGCGTATAGTAATGTGGGAGACAGATTTCTCTACCTCCACCTATCCCACTCATGAGCAGAAAATGACAATGATGAGTAAACCATACTTGTCCACATAAGCCTGAAAAGGGAGTTCTTGAACTTTTGAGTTTCTAGCTATGTTTTCTGCCTTTCTGTTTCCTTTGGAGCCAAGGTCTGACCCTCCTGATCCTGAGAATGTTTATTTCCAGTTTGGGATTATCTCCCATTGTATCAAGGGCAATCTCCAGTCATACTGATCTATATCTCACCACTGGATCCAGATGACTCCGGAGGAGAAAATGAGGCTGGTGCCTTTGCACCATCCCCCTTCACTTAAATCCAATTCACTTGCATGTCATGGCATCACGGCTTCACCTCCCTGATATCAAAAATGAAGGACAAAACAATATCAACAACAGTCTCCTTGCAGTTAAACCCCTGTGTCCAAGAATCCTTGAGTTTGAGAGCCACATGCCAATCTCCTAGAGTGAGATTTCCTCAATAGAATACTTTTTCAAGGAAAAATAAGAAAACTCTCAATAGTGTCTCCCTAGAAACACCATGTCATACAGGATAAGGAGACTCAAATTTTGCCAGTCTTCCATGATATTTCTGTTCATTACTCAGACAGTTTAGGTCCAAGGTAAAGGGGAAATAGTTGTTCATTGTTAAGTGTCTTTACCTTCCTGGGGAGCTTAATGAGTATAATGGGCTATTTTTAACATTTTATGTTTCCTGTGTTTATTCATACACCTGTGAGTCCTTTGGCTCATGCCTTTTTCTGTAGTGAAAGAAATAAAAAGTTATTCAAAACCCAGTACCTATATTGTACATTGAGTACCTCTGCAGAAGAGAAGCCTGTTACCTATATATAAAAAACCTTAGACACAAGCTATACTTAAGCCTTGTTTTAGAAATTTCCCTGGAGTTTTATTCTGGAATGGAGGCAGAACCAACAAGGAGAAATTGACCTTTCTAGAGTCAGGCCTTCTAGGATCCAGTCCTATCCATGTAAGTCCCAAGAATTTAGGGGTTGGGAGAGGGGGAAAATAGTCTTGGCTTTCATAAATTATATTCAACAATAGAATACATCTTTATAGTCATATAATTAAATGCAAGATATGGAGAATGCAAGGTCCCACTCTGCTTATAGTTTGTCAAAATATTTCCTTAAAGGTCCTCCTCAAACAAAGTAACGTTATACATGTGTGTATCAACAAGCACCCCAAACGACCCCAGGGTGGCTGCCAACACAGGTTCTTGGACCTGCTTTGATAAAGGACAGCAACTCAAAATGGGTTAACAAGCTTACTTTAATCAGTCAAACATATATCATTTATCTAGTTCTGGGGAAAAAGGTCAGCACCCCGAACTTCAGAGTATACAGACAGAATTATAAAGAGATATCAGAGAAACAGATCAAGTAGACAGGTTTCCAAACTGTCCAACCATTACATCCATACCAAATCAACACCTGGGTTTTTCAAAGCCGGGGGGCTCTCAACAATGGCTTCCCAGAGTTTCATCTGATCAAATCACAGAACACTTCTCAAAGTGAGCCCAAAGCAAAGCCTCACATCAGGGATTATATAGCCTTTTCCTGGGACAGAGAATGTAACCACCCTCTTGACCCACTGCCCAATCACACAGCATCAAGGTGTGGGCATTCCTGAAAACCAAGCCTCCTGCCACAGGCTCCATGTGACCACATTCAGCCTATTAGGAGGCAGAGTATATTTTCAAATCAAGGAAGGTTCTCAGAGTCTCTAAAGCCTATCAAAGGGCCTAGGGGCAGGGAAGGTCTTTAAATTTGCATTTCCATTACAATGTGTTAAAAATCATACAAGATTCAAAACAGGGAAGAGTAGAGATAACTTTTTTCAATGACCCTGTGGTTATTAAACAGGATGCACAACACTGTCATGGTGGATGTCCTATGTAGAGTCCAAAGAAGAAGAATTTTCTATAGATGGTAATTTCTTCTTGGTGCTCCTTTTTTAGGATGACATTGTACTGATTACATCAAGCCTCAGAACATCAGAGGAACTCCTAAATGAGATCTATAATTACTTCAAATAACTCAGTCTAATTATCCACAATAAGGGGGGAAAAAGTATCTTACAAATGCGTATGGTCTAGAAAAACTAATTTGTATTTGTATAGGCAACACAGAATTAGTACATTGGTACACATATATTGGATAAACATTGCACATGGATGGAAAATTTAATAACAGGAAGAGAGCAGGTTAGATTGCCTTTAGGAAATTATACAAGCTTTGCTCTAAAAAGGGCAACCTTTATTAATATCAACATTCTTTCAGTGATATTCTACAGGTTCTACAGAATTAACATTGTTATGAATGGGTGCATGGTTAACATGAATATGCTAATACAGATCATCAATAAAGAAAGAGTGTCAAGACCCATAAAAGAGTTATATAGATTGAATTCCAGAGTGTTCCTTAAAGAAATAAAGAACAGCTTAGAAGTATTCAGTGTTCATGGGTGAACACAAAAATGACAATGCTACCAAAGTTAATTTATACTTCTAATGCCAATCTAATTACCAAAGGGATACTTTACTAAATTTGATCAAATAAGAATAAAATTAATTTGGAAAAACAAAAGATCCACAATAATAAGGGAAATGATGAAAAGAAGTAGTGGTGAAGAAGAAATAGCATTTCCAGGCCTCAAACTATATTATAAAGTAACAGTACTCAAAATCATCTTGTATTAGTTAAAAAAAATAGATCAGTGGAACTGACTAGACCAAGGAAAATCAAAAACAATGGAACTCAATGGTCTAGAGTCTAATAAAGTAGAAAACATAAATTACCTAAAAAGGAATTACTTATTTTATAAAGCCTGCTGGGAAAACCAAAAAGCAGTTTGGCAGAAATTCGGTTTAGACCAATACCTTACGCCATATTCCATAACAATTCTGAATGGATAGACAATAATAACTTTTATGAGCAATCAAATTTTCACTGTCATCTTTTCTCTAGGAAAAACATCAAATTTTTTTTCAACTAAATCACAGAATCTCAGAGGCAGAAAAGACTTTGGACGAAAGCTAACACAACCAGGCATCCTCCAAAAGCATACCTAATAAATGGTCATCCAGCCTTCTCTGAAAGATTTCTGGCATGATAGATGTATCACTAGACTTGGAATCAGAAGAACTTGAGTCCAAATCCTTGCTCAGACATTTATTAGTTATGTACCTCTGGGCAAGTGACCTAACTTCTCTCTACCTCATCTATAAAATAGGGATATTAAAAGTACTTTGTGGCATAAGGGGTAAGTGAGGAAATGTATGCTGAGTGCTTGGCAAACATTTAAGTGATATATAAATGTAAGCATTATTGTTATTAACACCATTGTTACTACTGCTGCTTAGAGCACATACTAGGCACTGAATCAAGGCTCGTTTCCTTTCCCCCTCTATTCCACTTGCAGATGGTCTTAATTGTTCAAATATTTTTCTTTCAATAAAGCCTAAATTTGACTCTTTGCCACTTGTTGGTTCTAGTTCTACAGAATAAATTTAATCCCTATTCCATGTGACACTCCTGTATTTCAAATATGTGAAGACAGTTATCACATGTTCCCTAAATCTCTCCTCCAGGCTAAATGGCATTCTCTGAAGGCCCCTCATCATCTTCATTGCTCTCCTCTCAACTCATTCCAAATTGTTGTCAAATGTAGCTTCAGAGCTACACCTAGTATTCCAGATGTGATCTAACCAGGAAATAAGAGTGGACTATATTCTTGTCCTCCAATTCCAGACATCATACAGCCTTGATCTCTTTATGAAACCTTAGTAAGACTGAATTCAGGGTTGTTGGAGGGTTTTTTGTTTGTTTGGGGTTTTTTTTCACCAGCCCTGTCACAAAGTCCACTCATGGTAAACTTGTGACCCATTAATATTCCCCAAACTGCCATCCACTTGCACTGTCCATGTACTGTACTTGTGAAGTTGATTCTTTGAAAGCAATGATAACACTTTGCATTTACATGTACATATCAGTCCTGTGGCTTGAAGCTGTCATCACCATTCTGGTCCTTTTTTTGTGAATGACCTAGCTTTTCAAAGCCTTTTCTAAAATATACCCAAAACTGAACATCATGCTCCAGAAGTAATTTGAACAAGATAAAGTATGGTAGTAGCAAGTCAAATCAATTCAACAAGTACTTATTAAGCACCAATGTGCCAGGTCCAACTCTAAGAGCTAGAGATTTTCAAAAAAAATGCAAAAAAACAAAAACAAAACAAAACCATTCCCTGAATGCGAAGAGCTTACATTTTAATGGAGGAGACAGTATGCAAACAGTGATATACATAGCATAGATTGGAAGTAATCTCAACGGCAAGGCACTAGGGCTAAGGGGATTCAGAAAAACCTTCTTACATAAGATGGGATTTTAGTTGAAATTTGAAGGAAGCTAGGGAAGCCAAGGAGGCAGAGATGAGGAAGGAGAGCATTCCTCCATGAGGACAGTCAGTGAAAATGCACAGTCAGGAGCCTCTGGGTACTATGTTTCCATTAATGCAGCCTAAGATGCATTAGGTTTTTTAGCTTTTGTATCATACTGTTGACTCTACATATCCTGTCCTCACCTCTCTTCTAAATTCTATCTCTCTCCCCTCTCCACACCTCAAGGACTGGCTGGTAGGTAGCTCTATCTGGACATCCCGTAGGCAACTCAAATGCCACATTTCCAAAATGGAACTTATTATCTTCTCCCCCCAAAATGCCTGTCTTTAAAACTTTCCTGTTTCCTTCTAGTTTGCAAAGTAGGAGTCATGTCCAACTACTCCACATCTCTTATTCATGACCTTCTTTCCACTCACAGGGCCAACACTTTAGATTCAGTTCTTATCACCTCTGTTGTTTTTGTTGTTAGTCATTTCAGTCATGTCCATGACCCTATTTGGGGTTTTCTTGGCAAAGATACTGGAGTGGTTTGCCATTTCCTTCTCCAGCTCATTTTGCAGATGAGGAAACTGAGACAAATAAGATTAAGTGACTTGCCCAGCGTTATACAGCTAGTAAGTGTCCAAAGCTGAATTTGAACTCAGGAAGAGATTTCCTGCTTCCTACCCAGTATTCGGTCCACTGTGTCACCTAGCTAGCTGTCTGCTTAGACTATTGTGATACCTTAATTTTGGTCTCCCAGCTTCCCTCTCCAAACCAATCTTCACACAGTAGCAAATTGCTATTCCTAAAGTACAGGTCTGAGCATGGCATTCCCCTGCTCAATGACTCCCTATTGGTTTAGGATAAAATATGAATTGCCTGGTATTGAAAGCCTCTTACAATCTGTCTTCAACATATCTTTGCAAATTGATTTCATGTTTCACGCTCTGGTGCACTCCCCATTCTAGTCAAAATGTCCTATTTGTTATTCCACGGCATATGCATTCCATCTCTCATCTTTGTGCCTTTACATAGACTGTCCCCACAGTCTAGAATACTCTCCTGCCTCATAGCATCCCTAGCTCCTTTCAAGGCTCACCTTGAGCCATCTACTACACAAGGCCTTTCAGGATCCCCAGGTTCTTGATCCTCTGCAATTTCTACTATTAGAGAATTCCCTAGACTGTTGAGAGATTAAGGGACTGCCCCAGGGTCACACAGCCAGTATTATGTGTCAGAGGTGGCACTTGATCCCAGATCCTCCTGCCTCCAAGGCAGTGTCCTTTCTAATGTCCCATGCTGCCTTTCTACCTTTGCTTCTTGTATGTACTTTGTAGATAGATAGATAGATAGATAGATAGATAGATAGATAGATAGATAGATAGATAGATAGATAGAT
>NW_027186296.1:70307298-70346009 GCF_028583685.1 Petaurus breviceps papuanus | reverse complement strand
GATAGATAGATAGATAGATAGATAGATAGATAGATAGATAGATAGATGATTGATAGATAGACTGATGGAAACTGGATACATATAGTTTCCCTTTAGTAGAGTGTAAGGGCAAGGGCTTTTTTTGGCCTTTGCATTCCCAAAGTCTTACACATAGTAAATTCTTAGTAATAATAATAATAGCATTTATATAGTGCTTTAAGGTTTACAAAGTGCTTTACAAATATTAACTCATTTGATCCTCATAACAACCCTAGGAAGTAGGTACTATTATTATCCCCATTTTACAGATAAGCAAATTGAGACAGAAGCTACATGACCTGCTCCAGGCCATACAGATAGTCTAAAGTCTGAGGCCAGATCTGAAGTCAGGTAAGTTCCTGACAAGTCTGGGGTTCTATCCACTATGGTAATTAGTTACCTCAATAAATAATAAATACTTATTGTATTAACATGATTCAAATTTAGCTTGTTTTGTCACATAAATAATCATATATTGGTGCATTTGATTGTTTGGACCTGAATATAAGACTTTACATTTATTCCTATTAAATCTTACTGGATTTGATCTATTCTTTTCCTATGAAAATCTCTTAAGATTTTCATTATTTCCTCAAATCCCTCATCAACTTAATGTAATATGCAAATTTTATTAGCATTCTTTGTATATCTTTGTTCAAGCTGCAATTAATAATGTTGAATATGATATTTCTCTTTTGGCAGTAACTACAAATTATACAAGGGACCTTGTCCAGCTTCAATCTAGAAGAGAAAATAACTGTTAATTAAGGTCTCTCTCCTAGAATCTTACAGGCTAGGAAAACAAATTTTATCATGCAGACTTGTTTTCTCTTCTTGCATAAGTTCAGAGACAAACAAATAAACAACAGCAACAACCAAAAAAAGAAAAGCAGGGGGGGGAGGGATAAAACCCCATCCCAGGAAATAAACTTCCCTTTCTTTCAACGCTATTGCTCATTTCCAATTAAAACTCATTATTTATAATGAGTGATGAAATCGAAGTTAAATTATTTTCATGTCAACTGACCTGGCAATTGATGTACTAACCCTGACCACCACCTCAACACTGGTTATTCAAGCCCATCTTGTTCTGGAACAAACTACTTGATAATCTAATCTGTGCAAACACCAGCATTCCATCTAGTGTTTAAGTAAAAAAAAAAAAAATGAACAAAAGATACTTATTTAACTGGAGACTAAAGCATGACTTTCTAAATAATGTGCACAACAAAAGCCAGGTCATAGAAATGATCTTAAAATGTGTTAAACATATTGACAATAAAGGAGTGACATCAAAATAGATGGGATTCAAGTAAAGCAATCCTTAAGCAAATTTATACCACTGAATATATACATTAAGAAAAAACTCTAATGGTTTTAGGCACCTTAGGGATTATTTAGATCCAGAAATTACTCTCTAAGTTATTCAACAAAATTATAAAATGCTAGCTGTATATTTGAGCAGCTAGGTGGCACAATGGATAGAGTACCAGATCTGGAGTCAGGAAGACTTGTCTTCCTGAGTTCAAATCTGGCCTCAGACACTTACTAGTCATGTGACCCTGGTCAAGTCATTTAACTCTGCCTCAGATCCCTCTTTTGTAAAATGAGATGGAGAAGGGAACGGCAAACTACTCCAGTATCTTTTCCAAGAAAATCCCAAATGGGGTCATGCATTATTGAACATGACTGATAAATGACTGAATGACAGCTAAATAGTAATAAGAAAAATAAATTAATGAAATGATCATTGACAGTGAGGATCCAAGACAATCAACGACAAGAAAATTAGTAAAGATAATAAATACCATTATCAAAACCACACTATTCACAATATTTTTTGAATTAGCAAAGATTTATAAGCACAAGTTTCAACCCCAATAGATCAGTGGTCAAGGAACCACTAGCAAAAACCATATAAAAAGTGTTTGAAAACAATAATTATCAAAACACTGTGAATTCAAACATTGAAAGCATGGCAAAAGATGAAAAAAAAATCAATTCTGGTGGGTGGAACCAGGGAAAAACAAAGGTGCTGTTGGATCCATGAACTGATTTGACCATTGTAGAAAATAATATAGAATTATACAATTAAAAAAATCATTTTTCCTAACCTTTGACTTGGTGATGCCACAATTAGGTTTAAATTCCAGAGAAGTTAATAACATGAAGAAAACTGCCCATATATACAAAAGTGTTTCATACCATCACTATTTGTAATAAGAAATAATTCAAAAATAAATTTTGTCAAGACATTGCAGGTTGGCTGAGTAAACTCTAGTGTGTAAACATTATGGAATATTATTGTATCATAAGAAATGTCAAATATGAAGAATTCAATAAACTATAAGAGGCTTCTTTGAAATGAAGCAGAGTGAAGAAAGTAGATTCAAAAGAACAATATACACACTGACTACAACTATGTAAATAAAGGCAACATCAAATGGCAACAAAATCCAAGTCAAATACAATGGATGACATCAGAACTACCTTGTTAAAGTACACAGACTAGGACTTTGAATTATTTAATCTAAAACAAATGTTCAACTCATCATCAATGGACCGATATTTCAACAGATCGATAAATAATGTAGTAATATCTTTGGCATTACCTTGTAAGTTTGTAGCCAATTTTTAAAATGAAAAAAACAATTTGCTATGGTGACCATCAATTCCTCTGTTTATTCAACAAATATTTATCTTATATGTAGTATGCAATAAGGCTCTGGGGATACAATAATAAATAGGTTCTGCTCTCAAGTAGTTTACACTGTAATGGAGGGAAGGAGAAGCTTAGCAATAATGATGCAAGAGAGAGTTAGATAAGGGAGGGAAGGAGAGAGGAGGGGAGGGGTGGGAAAACTATGAGAAATGAAACAAGTAGGAGGAGGAAGAATAGTAACTGGCATTATAATATATAATATATTCCAGATTATGTTATATTATATATATGCATCCTAATTATAATACAGTACTTTAAGATTTGTAAAGCACTTTATAAACATTATCTCCTTTTATCTTCACATCCATACAGGGCAATAGGTACTATTATCATTTCCATTTTACAGATGAGGAAATTGGGGCAACCCAAACTTTAAATCACTTGCCCATGGTCATACAAGTAGTATGGATAGTTCTGACGCTAGATTTGAACACAAGTCCTCTTGACTACAAGTCTCAGTGTTCTACCCATTGTGCCCCCTAGCTGCCTGATGGAATAGTCAGAGAATGGGGGGGGGGGGGAGAAGCCGTTCATCCCAGCATAATAAGAATAACACATTTATGTAGTACTTTACAAAGTACTTGGCATATATCAGCTCATGTGATATTCACAATAGCTTTGCAAAGGAAGTACTGCAAGTATTATTATTCCCATTTTATAGATAAGAAAACAAATAACAGAAAAAAATGATCTTCCAAGGCCCTCTAGGTTCTCAACTCCTTCAGTCAAAGTACCGTACTTGAGGACCTAGAGAGTCACATGTGGGCTCGAGGCCACAGGTTCCCCACTCCTGACTTAGGGTTTAAGGATTGAAAAACTCCAAGTACCAAAATTAGAAGATACTTATTGAGAGAGTAAATATAGCCTGAGTTTACCTTTGTATCTTCTTTGTATCCTTAGTCCCTAATACTGTCACTCATTTTCAGTAGGTACCTCAATCACTTGTGAAGTACATGCTATGTATTGTATTTCCTATATGTAGGTTTGCCTACCTTATAGCCCAGACTTCAATTATTTTATTTAACCTCACTTCAAAACTATACCTCTGCAGCTAAATGGTGCTGTGGATAGTGCTGGCTCTGGCATCAAGAGGATCTGAATTCAAATTCAGCCTCAAACATTTACTAGCTGTGTGACCCTGGGCAAGACACGTAATCCTCAGTTTCCTCATCTGTAAAATGAGCTGGAGAAGAAGATGGAAAACCATTCCAGTATCTTTGCCTAGAAAACACGAAACAGGGCCATGGAGAGTCAGACAGACTGAAACAACTCAATAACAACAAATCTATGCTACAGTGGTATTTCCAATAATTCCCCAGATACAGTATAACTGAGGATGCTGCTATTCAGTAGAGCCATATGAAGGGTAAATCCTTCAAAGGGGAAATTAAAACTTGTCTTCATTTACTGTCATTCTGTGGTTCTGGCTCCTAAGGTCAGTAATGAGTAGCACAAGGGTTCTGTTTACATCAGAAAACACAGAAGCCTTTTTTACACAAATATATGGATATTTTTTCCTTCTCCGTTTGGAAGAAAGCAAAAACAAAACAATAAGTAAACCTAAGATGATTTTCCATTTCTCCTAGGGAACATAAAAATAACTCTCACTGTGGGGAAAGGGATGAAATAAACAGACCTCTTGAAATCTTTTCTATAATATCTGAGTAACAAAAAATAACTTTGCAAGGTTAACAATTGCACTTAGAATGATTTTGCTAGACCAATAATTTGTCTTGGTCATAATTTGCTATGGTGTTGATTAAAAGTAATTAATCATTTTTCAGGTGTTTGTTAGTTTGGCAAGGTACTGCCATCACTGGATCCTTGCCATGTCTGAACTAAAACTTCTATAGATTTCATGAATGGATTATTCTTGAAACATTTTCTAGTTGACACTATGGAAAGATTATTAGTGGATGACCATATACTGTTTAGCTCTTCTTTAAAAGTTAAAGATTAGGGGCGGCCAGGTGGCACAGTGAGTAAGAGCACTGGCCCCAGAGTCGGGAGACCTGGGATCGGTTCCAGCCTCAGATACTCAGCACCCACACAAAAATAACTGGCCGTGTAACCTTGAGCAAGGTACTTAATCCCAATTGCTTTTAAAAAATAAATAAAATAAAAGTTAAAGATTAGCCTTATATTTAGAATATCAGCAAGGAAATCAACTAGAAGATGGCATATGACCTGGTGGGACATTTATATATTTAAATGGATGCATGAATATATCATATCCTATAAATAGATGTGATCTCTATCTTATGAAATATTTAACTCATGTATTTCTCTAGTTGTTATTTTAATTTATGTAATTTATTCATTCAACAAACATTTAAGGGACTAAATCAGATGCTTCACATCCCAACTGCTTTCTCCAAATCCTTCCATTCTCTTTTCCCTAGGTAAATCAATGAACAAGGATTTAAGTGCCTACTATGGGCCAATCATCATGCTAGGTACTGAGATCATAAGAACAAAAATTTTAAAAATCCTTAATCTTAAAAAGTTTATATTTTCCCAGGAAAAACATTATGTAAATATAAAAATATTCAGAATAAATACAAAATAAATATATAATAGTTTAGGAAAGGACAAAGAAGTTGGTAGCTGACCTGAAGGATTCTAACAGGTAGGTGAAGAAAGAATGCATTTCAGGCATGGGGAACAGCCAGTACAGAGGCAAAAGTGTGGAGAAAGGAGGTGAAGTTCGATCAACAAGGCTAGTATTGGGGCGGCTAGGTGGTGCAGTGAATAGAGCACTGGCCCTGAAGTCAGGAGAACCTGAGTTCAAATCCAGCCTCAAACACAACACAAAAACTAGCCATGTGACCTTGGGCAAGTCACAACCCCAATTGCCCTCCAAAAAGCAAAAAAACAAAACAAAAGAAGGTCAGTATGGTTGGACTGTAGATTTCAGGAAAGGAGGAGTACAATAAAGTACAAATGAACAATCTCTTGGTCCTCAAATTTTTCAGTGTATTTCCTAGACCTCTCTCCCACAATTCTTTCACTTTTCCTTATATCCTAGCTATTTGTCTTTCCTCCATAGTGCCTTGGAGGTAGAACGTGCCTGTTGAATTGTCTTGAAGTGAAAAATGGCATCATCCCTGTCCTCAAGAAGTTATAGATAAAACACATATGAAAATAACTAATAACTGGCATTCATCTCTCACTTGGGGCTCCAAGAAGCTATAACATGCACAGCAGCTACACCTTGGTAATAAAAACTATATTGGCGAAAAGGACTAAACTAGGTTGAGGGTAAGCGAGAGGCCTCAAACTCTCCAGTGAGCCAGGGGCATGTCCTAAAGGGCACATCCCAAATACGTGAAGACTTCCCCCAGTGCAACGGACGGATGACAACAATTTGTTCCAATGGTCATGAAGGTGGCTGAACCTGGCACTGTGACACACTGATCAGACACTGAAGACACCAAGGCCATCCACTGCATCCTAGGCCATCAAGAGTCATCCTGACTTTTGTTCTGCAACTAGACTTTGACAACTCTAGAAGAGAGAATAAGGCTGATGATTTTATGCAACTCTGCCTCACTGGAATCAATTCCTAAAGTCCGGACTTCACCCCAAGATGCCATTGGTCCTCTTTAAAGACTAAGGATAAACTATAACAATAACCAGAGTTACAGTGTAGTCTTCAGTAACTAAAATTGAGAGGCTTTTGAATTATTCATCAGAAACTAGAATGATGCCTCTGATAATAGAACCAAGCCCACAACACAGAAAATTAAGTTCAGTGAAAAACTAAGCATGAGGATACTAGCTAGCTGAGATTTGGTTTGTTTTTGTTTTTAGTTTTTAGTTTTTTTTTTTACAGGAAGGAAGGCAGGGCAATTGGGGTTAAGTGACTTGCCCAAGGTCACACAGCTAGTAAGTGTTAAATGTCTGAGGTCAGATTTGAACTAAGGTCCTCCTGACTCCAGGACTGGTGCTCTATTCACTGCCCACCTAGCCATTCCATAGCTGAGATTTGTTTGCTTGCTTATTCATTTGCTTGTTTGTTGTTCTAAAAAGCTTGGTACCTTCAGCTGAAAATTTCTTGCTCAGGAGATGAAAGGCTCCTGAGTAATAAGATACAAGAACCCAAAGGGAGGTTTATTGCTATTACCTTGCAAATATTTTAGTTTTTTCTAAACAAGCTATAGAGAGAAAATGCTTATGGGCTTTAAGCTAAAAAGAACACAACAATGCTTGCTTTAAAAAAAAATAAACTCAAAAAAAAAAAAAACAATGCTTGCTTTTCTCGTGAAGAAGGGACAGCTAAGAATTTCAGTCAGTCAGTCAATCAATGAGCATTTAATAAGAGCCTACATTACTCTAGGCACTGTGCAGGAACTAGGGATACAAAAAAAGGCAAAAGACAGTCCCTGCCATCAAGAAGTTCACAATCTGAAGGGGGAGACAACAAGTAAACTTCTGTACAGACCAGCCATGTATAAGGTAAATAGGAAATAATTGAGAGAAGGCACTAGAATTAAGGTGGGTTGGGAAAGGCTTCCTGTAGAATATGATATTTTGTCTGGGACTTGAAGGAAGCCAGGAGGCTGAAATGGAGAGAGAGACCACTCCAGGCATGGCAGACAGTCAGAAAAAAAAATTATCTAGAGCCAAGAGATGTGTCTTGTTTGTGGAACAGTAAGGAGGCCAATGTCACCAAATCAAAGAGTAGGTGGTGGGGAATGAGGTGGAAGAAGACTGGAAAGGTAAGTGTTGGGTTGGGGTGGGGGGGCTATGAAATGTTTTGAATGCCAGAGGATTTTTTTAAATTTAATCCTGGAAATGACAGAGAGACACTGGAGTTTATTGAGAAGGTAGGTGATATGGTCATACTTGTCCTTTAGGGAAATCATTTTAGAGGCTGAATGGAGAATGGAATGGAGTGGGGAGAGACTTGAGGCAGGCAGACCCACCAGCAGGCTATTCAAATGTGAGATGATGACAACCTGCCCTAGGAAGTGACAATATCAGAGGAAAGGAGGTATATTTGAAAGATGTTACAAACAAAATCGATAGATCTTGGCAAAAGATTGGATATGAAGGGGGTATGGGAGAGGTAAAAGATAGTATGGAGTTGGGGATGACACTTAGGTTGTGATTCTATGGGACTGGGAAGATGATGGTGCCCTACTGATAATAAGAATGTTTGGAACAAGAAGGTTTGGAGAAAAGATGATCAGTAGAGTTTTAGACACGTTGAATTTAAAATGTCTACTGTCCCTCCAGTTAGAGATCTCTGCAAGTCACTTGGAGGTCTGCAGAGAGTTTAGGGCAGGATAGGTAGATTTGAGAATCGTTAGTATAGAGATGGTACTTAAATCCATGGTAGCTGATGAGACCACCAAGTAAAGTAATATAGAGGGAGAGAGGGCCCAGGACAGAGCCCTGTGGAACACCTTTGGTTAGGAGGCATGAGCTGGAGGAAGTTCCAGCAAAGGAGACTGAGTAGAAACAGTCTGATACGAAGAGAACCAGGAAATAGTGGCATCCCAAAAACCTAGAGAAAAAAAAAGAGTATCAAAGGAAAGAGGCCTCTTGGTCAGATCTCTGACCCCCAGCAATACCTGAGAACTTGTTACTTGCTGCATAACATAGACACCTACATAACTTTTAGACCTTTTCATTTTCCACAGGCTCTTCCAAAACCTAAAGCTAAAATGATTCTGAAACTCACCAGTCAAAATGATCTAATGATGGATTTGTTGATCAGCGGTTCTTTTTATGAAACTGACTTTGAAGTATTGCTTAATTTTGCTCTTGGGAGCTCTAACTTCATTCTGTTTTGAATATTTTAATGCATTTAAAGTGTCACATCGTACCTAATCTTTGCCCTGTAATTCTTGTTAGTAATAATTCTTGTTAATAACCTTTGGCCAAAAGTAATAAATGTGACCCTGACCTGGAACTCAGTTAGTCATCTGCATAGTTAAACCTGCCTAAGCTGTTGTCAGTGAATCGTTAATCAAAAGGGAGATTGCAAGACACTCAGCATGTTCATTTTTTCTGTACTGGTTTTCTCCAAAGAGAAGCATGGAAACCATATACCTCTCCTTTTTTCAGGGGAGCTGACTACCCTTACACTTACATCAAGCATATTTTAGGAGTTGGGAAAAAGGGATACTTGGCTTGCAAATCCCAAAATTTTATTAGGTATCATAGGATTTAGAGCTGTAAGGGAATGTAAAGCCTTTGTAGTCCAGCCCCATTATTTTACAGATGGTAAAACTAGGCACAGAAAAGTTCAAATGACTTGGCCAAGGTCATACAAGTACTAAGCTACAGAGGTGGGATTCACACTTGCATCCTCTCACTTCAAATCCAATGCCCTTCCCACTCTACCACTCTTGACTGAAAGTCACATAGAAATCTCCCAATTAAATAGCTAACAGGGTGTACCTGCCTCCCCACCTTAATATCTTCATCTGCATCTCTGTAAAATTATCTATAAAGCAAATCATTCAGTTGCCATTTACTTATATACTACAAACCAGAAAGTTATTCCCATAGAAAAGAATAGGAATTGGAGGTTGGGAAGATGTGTCCATAATGTAATACAAATCATGCTTAATAATTCAACTGGTCTTTTTAAAAACAATCTTTATCTAAAGAAAAATTCAGTTAAGTCATGAAATATAAATAATATTGAACATGGAAAATATGGGGTCAGAATATGGCTTTAGGGAAGAGGGGGAGATAAAAACAGGTGAGAAGGAACTCACCCCTACACATTTCTTAGCCCTTGAAGATGTACCTTTATATTTCATTCTACTTCTTGAAATCTAGCTCTATCTTAAGGCAAAGAATTCTTTCCAAAGCCAAGGTTTTAGTTGGCCGTATGTTCTACAGGGTTTATCTTGTTCCTTTCTGGTGTCCTTAAGTGTTTGTTTATTTAAAAGACCAGGTTGGGCTGCTAAGGGGTATTTCCTCTCTTTATCTATGTGGTATCCTTTGTAATTCTCCTTGATAAATAGCACAGAGAGAAGAAAGTTGGGTCATAGGACTTAGAGCAGGAAGGGACGATAAAGGTCATGTACTCTGACTCCTCCATTTTACAGATGAGGAAACTAAGGTCTGGGAACATGGAATGACTGGGAAAATCAAACAACAAGCAGCAAAGCCAAGATTTAAGCAATGAATCCACATCTCCTAAGGTCAAATTTAATGCTGTTTCCACCATGTGACCTCATGTGACACTTTAGACAACTTATTACAATAGCTATGTTACCGTACTAGCTTTTAAAAAATAAATAAATGCATGCTTCTTTTAATATCTAGGTTCCTTTTAACATCTAGTGGATTGAGTGTGGGAAGACCTGCATTCAGATCCTGCCTCAGACACTTAATAATTTTATGCCTCTGGGAAAGTCACGTTCCCTCTCTGTGTCTCTGTTTCCTCATCTGTAAATGAAAGTAATAATAGCATTTACCTCACAGGGTTGTGTGAAAATCAAATGAGTTAATATAGGTAAAATACTTCACAAGCCTTAAAGCACAGTATGAATTCTAGCCATTATTAATATATATTACATTGGCATGGCAATACCACCATTGCTGTGTATGGATGGATGTGTACATATGTATGTGTGTCACTCTGAACTCCTTCTCTGGCCTCCTATCTATATTTTTAAAACTTGTCATTGCTCCTTTATCTTCACTTTTGTTTTCTCCTTTCCCTTCAACTCTCCCCCTTCCCAATACAAGCTCTCCTTTGTATCAAAAGTATAATCAGGTGAAACAAATTTGTTCCTAGACAGGAACAGCAGGTTACTCTGAACATGGATCCTGAAGCCCAAAAGTTGTGACATGATCTACCTCCTGAGTGAAATAAACTTGTTTCATTTTCCTGTATAGACATGGGAAATAGCACCAGTAAGAGTTTTATCTTTGAACATAGAGGTCAATGATACTGAGAGCAAAAAGGCAAACCACAGAGAATAAAGCTGCTTCAAGGAATTTGCAAGTACAAAATAGTAAGCTAGGTGTCACATACCAGATTAATTGTTTTGGCAGCTTTGTTGTTTCCTCATGAATGAATTCTGGTAAGCCAGCAAAGTAGCTGGCTATTATTACCAAGGCTATCTACTTTCATAAAATACTACTGCAGGCTAGGAGCTAGAAACCTAAGTATTTTTTTTTAGCAGGGGGATGGAGAAGTGTGTGTGTGTGTGTGTGTGTGAATTAGACTGGAAGAGATGTTATTGCTTTGGTATGTGGAACTCCTGGTGAGGAAACCTCTGCAACTTCTAATTTTAGAGATTTGCCTGGGGCAATGAGATGTTATAAATGATGTCCCTACTGCCACATAGTCGATATTGTGAGAGGTGAAGCCTCTGCCATATGTCATGCTGCTTCATGTGATTTATATAAAGGATAAAAATGAGGAGAGGATATGGCATGCAACTGAAATAAGTTAATTCTGAACTGTTTTGTAATAGAATGTAATTTTTTAAAATGCATTATGATCATGTTGGATTTATACTAGTCATAAAAGGATGGCTCCACATTAAGAAAATAATTAGCATATTAAATGATGTTAATAATCAGATAACTAGATTGATGAAATTCTATCAATACGTTTTGGAAAAAGCTCTTTATAAAATACAGCATTCGTTTATGTTTTTAAGAAACACTTGGGGCGGCCAGGTAGCACAGTGAGTAAGAGCACCGGCTCCAGTGTTGGGATGACCTGGAGATCGAATCCAGGGCTCAGACACTTAACACCCACCCAGAAAACACCTGGCCGTGTAACCTTGAGCAAGTTACTTAACCCCATTTGCTTAGGGGCGGCCAGGTGGCTCAGCAAGTAAGAGCACCGGCTCCAGTGTCGGGATGACCTGGATCAAATCCAGGCTCAGATACTCTGAACCACACCCAGAAATAACTGGCTGTGTAACCTTGAGCAAGTTACTTAACCCCGATTGCTTTAAAAAAAAAAACACTCAAAAAAAGTAGAAATGGAGGCTTTCTTCCTAACATGGTAAAAAAAGAAAATCATCTATCTAAAATCAAGAGCTAGCATTATTTGTAATGGGAAAATGCTAAAAATGAGAAATGTATTACAGAAATTACTTTGACAATGATTACAATAACTTTATACAGAAGTTTAGCCAATATAAATCAACCAGCACAACAAGAAGACAAAAGTCACGCAGAAAGAATTTTAGTCAACAAACACTTAACTTATTTGTCAAGTAGAGAGAGATAATATCCAAAGGCAGCACTAGGATAAAATATAAATTTGTTTATAAAATCCTGGGAAGAAGGCTGAGAGATGGTTATGAACAGCATTATTTCATGAAGCAGAGAGAAGCAGTGGAGGCTAAAGCCAGTTTAAAGAAAGTTTTGCAAGAAATGTAACTGAGCAAAGTCATCCTGAGGGCATTTAAGGGCAAAAATGGAACAAGGCTAATAAATAGGAGAAAAATGGAAAAGATCTGTAAATATTATCATAACAAACCATATTCATCATCAAGGACAAAAGAGCCATCACATTTGAACTCTGATATAAAATTCTAAGACGTTCATATAATAAAAATAGAAATAGTACTTAACAGCCAGATTGGATCAAGTGAATTTAGACTGCTAGGTGGCACAGTGGATATAGTGTCAGTCCTGGAGGTAGGAAGACTCATCTTTCTAAGTTCAAATCTGTCCTCAGATACTGACTGGCTATATGACCATGGACGAGTCATTTGATCCTATTTGCCTCAGTTTTCTCATCTGTAAAACGAGCTGGAGAAGGAAATGGCAAACTACTGCTACATCTTTGCCAAGAAAACCTCAAATGGGATCACAAAAGAGTCAGATGTGGTAGAAAAATGACTAACAACAACAAAAAAAAAAGTAATTAAAATTCCTACAGTCTGGGGACTTTAAAAATACAGGTTCACTGGACTAGAAGAGTTTGTTATATCTGCCTTTGATCATGGCAGTGAGCATATTTTGGAAACTGCCATGATGATTTTTTATGAGTTTAAGAAAGGTAATAGTAACCAAGTAGAGTAATCTACTCCTTTTTCATTATCTTAAACTACCTGGAAAAATGAATATGCGTGCATGTGTGTGTGTGTGTGTGTGTGTTTACAGATAGGTAGGTAAATAGGGAGGGAGGGAAGAAAGTATATAAGGGCCTAGTGGAGACCCCTAATTGGTAGGATGGGTTCCCCAGAGAATGGACATGTACCCTAGGTTCAAAGTACTCATAAGATAACAGTCCACATCCAAATCATGAGCCCCCAACCAAATCAGTAAATGTAAAAAAATATATATATGTATACCACAAAAAAATAAAGGAGGTACCTTTCACAACTATGGTCAGTGGCAATCCCCTTTGGCAGTTGGGTGAAATCTGTGGATTACTTATCAGAAAAATATTTTTAAGTGCATAAAATAAAATCAATAGGACTTAAAAGGAAATCAAAGGTTAGTAAAATTAAAGATGTATTTTCCCCCATCTAAGTTCATAGACCCTCTGAATCTATCCATGAAACCCTTGGGTTTCCATAGACTACAGGTTAAGAAAACCTAATCTAGAGGTTTTAGTTGGTCACTTATTTAATATGGGCCAACCATAAAATACAGCTGCTAAAAGAGAGAAAAAAAGCCAATGAAATCTTAGAACACACTGAAAGGAGATCATAGAAATGTTTCAGATTGGTTCTACACTAGGCAGATCACATTCAATTGGAGAGATTATTGAAGGTGCAGTTAAACTTTAACTGCCTGGATTCATTTCACAGCATCTGGCTTGTCTGACCTCTTCATATCATGTTGCATAAAAAAATGTTTTGCTTCCTAGAATTTTATAACTATGAACATATACAGAATATTATAACTATGAATATATACATTTATTAAAAATAAATCAATGAGCATTTACTATTTACTATTTGCCAAGCATATAATAAATAAGCCCTTGTTAGGGTAACTGTGCATTGGAAGTTTATTCTCCTTCCCCTATAATAGAATATGAGTTACCATGTAGGTTTAGAATCCCAAGGGAGAGAGCTATAAGCACCCTCATAAGACTCTTAATCCTTACCTTGCTGGAATTGCCCAAGGCTATCCATTGGCACTTTCTAGATAATTTAAGAGGCAAAACTCCTGGGAAAATTCATGACTCGTTAATTGTATAGTATTCCATAAATGTTTGTTTGTTCCTTGCTTTCGTTTTTACCCCTGAAATCAAACATCTCCCATCCTTACCAATAACAACTTGGAAGAAAATAAGCTTTTATTAAGTGCCTACTATGTACTAGGCACTGTGCTAAGCATTTTACAAATATCTGATACTCACAAAAAACCTTGGAGGTAGGTGCTGTTATTAGCCCTGTTTGATAGTTGAGGAAACTGAGGCAGACACTGAAGTGATTTGCCTAGGGTGCCATAGCTAATGTCTGAGGCCAAATCTGAACTTAGGTCTTTCTGACTCCAGGCTCAGAGCTCTATCCATTCTGACACCTAAGAGTTCATCTGGACCCTTTAGCCCCTGATATTATAAGGGAGACCCTCCTGTTGCATTCATCCCCATATCGTTTTTTGTTAGTTAACTGAACAAATCAGGTAGCATTTCATTCTCTTTAACTACAATCAAAGATCTCTAACTGAATATCTAAAAGCAAAGATTGCAAAGAATATGTTGATATTCACCTATCTCCATCCTGAACACCTCCCTTCCCCAAAGGAGGACCACCTTTATTAAACCAATGTTGGAAATGAAACTTCTCCTATTTAAAAAAGGAAAAGCCAGGAAGTCAAGTTGGAGCTTCCAAACCACCCCAATCTAGACAGATTTGGAGACAACAGCATCTCATTCCTTTCTCAAGCTGATTGTTAATATCAATAAATACTTTAACATATCTCTTTTGGACATTTTAAGTATTATGTATCTACTTTATCTTTCCCATGCCTAGTGCAGATGTTGAATTACCACACAAGCATTTGTTTGGATTGCTGTTTGCTGCCAAATGAAGGATATAAAAAGATAGGAGAAATTGAGTAAGTCTTCTCATTTTTATATCCATACAAATGCTGCAATGTGTGGCCCTAATTTACATATCTAACCAGAAATTGGTGATTTGGGCCTATAGTTCAGGAGAGCCCTTAGGCCTCCAGATATATAAATTTAGGAGACATATACTTAGATATAAAGAAAAAAGATGAAAGCACAGAAAAATGATGAGGCCAGTGGAGAGAGAAGATGTAAAGAGAAAAGAGGACGCAAAGAGAGTTTGGTGGCAAACCACAGTTAGGGAGTGGGACATGTATGATGATCCAGCAAAAGAGTTGGAGAAGAAAAGTCACACAAGAAAGAACAGAAGAGATGCTTTCCACATTATAGGTGTTTAACAACTTTTTAATGTATGGAATTGGAAAGTCAAGGAAGGAGTGAATATCCAATCCAGCTGCGATACCATCCCTTTTCCCTTATTTCCCATTAGTTCCTTTCATGCATTCTACAATCCAACCAAACTGGCCTGTTAGCTGTTGCTATCTCCCGTGTCTATGCATTTGTGCAGGCCATCACAAGTGCCTACAATGCACTTCCTTTTCCCCATCTTTGAGAATGTTTGCCTTTTTCAAAATATTTCAGGTGGTACCTCCTGAGTATCCTTCACTGATCTTCCCAATAGAAAATGCTCTCTCCATCCTAAAGTTTTCCTAGAGCATTTGAGCAGAGAGATTGTCTTTTTCTATTTATACTCTCAACAGCTAGCATAGTGACCTACACATTAAGACTATTAAGTACACTTAATAGTCATGTGCTGAATTAAATCAAATGAACAAAAGACTTTTTTCTGACCTAGTTTTCTTCTCTAAAGTTGCTTCATGTCATTAGCTTACCACTTCTCATTTCCTAGCTTGGGGTAGGAATACTTTAGATTGTGCTTCAAGACATTTCGGGCACATCCTGTTTAGGACCCAAAAAATGGAATTTTAGAGTAAAAAATGGATGTTGGAGATTACCTAGTCTAATATATTCTCAATTTTCAATTGAGCAAACTAAGGCCCAGAAAGGCTGATAAACTTAAACCAAGAACACATAGGATTAGAACCTGGGCCTTTGAATTCCCAACCCAGTGGTTTTTCCTCACACTCAAAGTTAATAAATCAGTTAATTAATTTGCTCATTTAATTAGCTAAAATACCACATACAAAGAGCCCTGACTAAGCAATTTCACCCAGTTTCCAGTATATGAGTAGTTCAACCCAGCTAGACTTCAATAATAGTGTGATCAGTTCATCATAATGTGCAGCCCCAGAGATCTACAAGTAGAGAATAAACAACCATCCATCAGGGCAGCTGGGTGGCACAATAATTAGAGCACCTGCTCTGAAGTCAGGAGGACCTGAGTTCAAATCCAGCCTCAGACACTTGACACACTTACTAGCCATGTGACCTTGAGCAAGTCACTTAACCCCAATTGCCTTCCAAAAAAGCAAAAAAAAAAAAAAAACACCATCCATACTAGATGTCATCATTAATCTGTTTGAAAGCATAGGGCTAAACCAATAGATCTCTGGACATCTCTTTTGGTCCATTATTTTATGGGGACTCTGCAGGGAAACTGTGGTATCTCTTTCTCTACAACTTATGAAATAATAAGTTCATCAGACCTGGAAAAATTTGAAGTGGGGAGATGGAAGAAGATAGGGAGCCTAGATAATGATGAGACAGAATCAATGACCCATCAGGATTTGTTTCTACCTTGTGGTTCTATGATGATGGCTCCACTCATGGCAAGGGACCAATTAGAAAGAGGTAACAGGAGCTCTTTCAATTTCAGAAAGAGAAGTGTGAAACCTGGGCACTAGTGTGGTCATTGTTTCCCAAGGCAAGCTTAGATTCTCGAGATATCACCGGGGGTTGATTCGGGAGTAGATACCCATGTTAGGAGTGTACTTTGAAAGGTTGGGCATTAACCCTAACAAGTCCCTTTATTATGTGTAAGGGCCTCACCCTTTGTAGGAAGAGCCACACCAATTCCTAAACACAGGATGCTGGATTCAGTTCTGTTAAGGGAAAAGATCCATCTCCCCAGTGCAGAAGGCATTACATCACATCAGTGATGGAAACAAAGAGCTCTGAGGGACAGGGATAGGCAAATTTACCTCCCTTCACAGGAAATGGGTGAAGCTTTGCTTGAAATTATTACTCAGACGTTTTGTACTGTGAAGGAAATGTCTCCTGATAGCACAAGCTATTGGTTTCCTGTTGTGAACTAACAGTTTCTGGCATGCCCAAGAATGGACAGGAAGGGCAACTGATTGGGGTGGGGGGGAGGTCATGTAGGGAAAGGAAGGGTGTCCCTTGGAACTCCTTGTTAATAAAAAAAAAATCTGTATCAAATGGATCTGGAGCATTTCAGGGCATGGAATGACCAGGATGAAGGAAGTTGTAGCAAGCGGGTTGATGGACACAACCATGAAAAGTAAGGATAAGGGCACTGTCACTGGTCTAGTCCAAAAGAATGTGAGTAGTTATGGCCATTTTTTGCACCTGAGACAAAAGGTTCAAAATACATTCGGGAAAGGGATATGAAAGATGCTTTCAAATCATCTTTGTAAGACATTTTCAGTTTTCCATTTTTTAAGGGGAATATGTGGGGAGGGAGGAAAGTGCCCTAGTCACTATGGGGTTGAGGCAAGTATGTGGCCAAACTGGGGAAGGAGCTCACCTGGGGTGTGGCTACCAGGGGGAAGAAGGAAGCTTGCTATCCGGTAGCTTCTAATTTTAGCTAGTTATGCTTGTTGACTGGGTGCTAAGTACTTTTGTTTCTACTGCTGCTGAAAAACCAGTTTTAAGTGCTGTCAGTACCCTCTAAACTTTGCTACCCTGGGACAAATCGCTACAACTGGGACAAATTCCTGGTCTCCCCACTCTAGTTTCTGTTCTGATAAGTAGGTAGGTATGAACATTATTGAAAAGTTAGTGCTCATAAGAAGAAAATCTCATAAGAACCTCTGCAACTGAGGGTTTAGACAACACAATATGTATTCTAGCTTCTGAACCATAAAGAACAATTTCTGGGAGCAAGGCCAAGTCCCTTGTATACAGATGGAATGAGATACTGAGAGCAAACTTTGCAAAAGCCAGACATTTTGCTGTTGCTTGAAACACTCTTGAATATTCCATGTCTTGTGCTACTGTTCTGTGGATAGAATTCACCCCAGAGAAAAGGGAATACGCTTAGCACATCTCTCTCCTGACTCTACTCTCTCCCAACCCTTATCAGCTACTGACAACTAACTCAACATGTTTCCTATATGAAAACAAATTAGCCAAATTGAGAAGATTCTTCTCTATGACAGGTGGGGAACGAAAAATTTAGGCTATGTTCTCTGGAAATCCTTGCATTCTGTCAGGGGCTAGGGAAAAATGGCATCTTACTGTGACTGCTTTTTGGAAATGGTGATATGGAAATGATTGGTTTAGAAATTTAAAACTGGAAGACTATCCAAGTCAACAGAAGTAAGATGATTTACATGCTAATTGGTAAAACAAAAAACTAAGAACTTTATTATCCTCTCTTCCAGCAATGAAGGTAAGAGTATTATTTTAAAAACATAAATAAGATTCCATGTCATTTTGCAAGAACTTTCCAATGTCATGTTCAGCAATAAAACTTGGCATTATGAACTAGAAAAATGTAAATTAAAGCAATTCTGAGATTCCATCTCACACCCATCAGAATGGCAAAGATGACCAAAAAAGTAAAATGATAACTGTTAGAAAGGGTTGCAGGAAAACAGGCACATGGGGGCAGTGTGTGTGTGTGTGTGTGTGTGTGTGTGTGTATGTGTAGAGGATTTTTTGTGGTGGCAAAAAAAAAAAACTGGAAACTAAGATAATGCATATCAATTGACAAGTAGCTGAATAAGGTATGATATATGAATATGATGTAGTACTCAAGTGCTATAAGAAATGAGGAAATATTGAGAAAACATGGGCATTTCAAAAAATCAAAGAAAGACTTCTATAAATTGATACAGAGTCCAATAGAGTGGAACCAGAAGAACATTTATACCATAACATCAAAATTAGTAGGGAAAAAAGGAACAATTTTAGGGACTTTTATAACTGACAAAGAATGAAATAGGTAGAAACTGGAGAGCAATTTATACAATAACAGCACCATAAAAACAAATGACTTTGAAAATTCTAAGAATTATGATCAATACAATGATCATTCATTATTCTGGAGGTCTGATGATGAAAAATGCTATCCACTAGGCGCAAAGTGGTACAGTGGATAGAGTGCCGGGCCTGGAGCCAGGGAGATGCATCTTCCTGAATCACATCTGGCCTCAGACACTTACCAGATGGTGACCCTGGGTAAGTCACTTAACCCTATTTGCCTCAGTTTCCTCATCTCTAAAATGAACTGGAAAAGAAAATGACAAACCACTCCAGTATCTTTGCCAAAAACAAAAATCAAAACAAAATATATAAGGTCAAGAAGAGTTGGATACCACTGAAAAACGACTAAACGCAGTTGGTACTTCCAAACTTTGAAGGATCCATGATCTCATTCACTTTAGTATTCCCTCCCCCAATCCATTGATACCTCCTCCTTCTGTGCAATTCTGGTCTTTGTCTTTCTATAAATCCTACACAGAGGATACACCTAAGGCACTAAAAGGAGTTTCTTCATGTGTATGTTTTATTAAATACTAAATATTCTACAATTGAACTGGCAGGCCTTCATTAAGACCCTACCATGGAACAGATACCATAGTAGTTGTTGGAAACACAAAATAAAAAAGAATTTCTCCTGACAAAGAGCTTACTTTCTACTCAAATGTGGACTTACATTATCTTCACTCGTTACATGATGCACTGCCATTACTTCCAGTCATTCATTTCCTGCATAATTTTCCAAAAGCAAGATCAACAAGAATGACCTAAAAATTGCAATAGTTAATATTAGACAGATTGTGAAATGATATACACACTGATACATTGTTGGACAAGCTGTGATTTGGTGCAACCATTTTGGAAAGCAATCTAGAATTATACATATAAAGTGACTAAAATGTCCATAAACTTTGAAACTGAGTCTCCATTACTGGAATTAGACCCCAAGGAAGCCATTGATAAAAAAAAAAGTCCCTATATACACCAAAATATTTATAGCAGTACTTTTTATGATAGTAAAGAATTCAAAACAAAATAGGTGTCCATCAGTTGGAGAATAGCTAGACAAATTCTGGTACATGATTGTAATGCAATATTATTTTGCTGTAAGAAATATGTGTGAGGAATGAAGAAAAGCATAGGAAGATATATATGAACTGATACAGAGCGAAGTAGAGTCAAGAAAATAATACATGCAGTAACTGCAACAATGTAAATGGAAATAACAACTACATACCAAAAAATTCAAAAGTAAATGTAACAAAATTATAGAAATCAAGTAGGACTCAAATGAAGAGATAGGAGCAACATCCCCAATTCATCACTTCTTGAAGATGGGAAGCCCACAGGTGTTATACATCACACATGTTTTCAGACTTTTTCAATGCATTGATCAGTTGTGCTGATTTTTTTTCTCTCTAAAAAATACTGTTTTGGGGGCAGCTAAGTGGCGCAGTGAATAGAGCACTGACCCTGGAGTCAGCAGGACCTGAGTTCAAATCCAGCCTCAGACACATAACAATTACTAGCCGTGTGACTTTGAGCAAGTCACTTAACCCCATTGCCCTGCCTTCCCCCCTCCAAAAAGTGAAAAATAATCATAATAATAATACACCTAAAAAGGAATAAAATAGATGAGATTAAAAAATAGCTTCATCACTAATATTTGTAGCAAATATTTGATGACAAATATTTGACCACAAAAATATTTGACTACAAAAATCTGTCATAAATGTATAAGGTTTATATCCATTTCCAAATAGATAAGTGGTCAAAGGCTATGATTAAGCCTTGAAGGAAAAAAACATAAATCATTAATACTCATTTGAAAAATATTCAAACTTTCTAATAGAGAAATGCAACTGAAATCAAGGCTAGTGGGACTGTGGAGAAATTCATATATTGTTACACTGCTGGTGGAGGTTTCTTTAAAAAAATCTTTGGCAATATAGGATAAGTGCTTTAAAACTGTTCATATGTTTGAGCATCTATGATGCCAAAGCTATTACTATACACTGAGGGTATTATTGACAGTGAATATAAGACTTAATTATACAAAAAAAAAACCTCCTACCAGCAATATTCTTAATAGAAAAAAAAAAGCCTGAACAGATTATGGAATATGTTGGAATATTATTGTACCATTAGAAATAACAAGCATTGGGGCAGGTAGGTGGTGCAATGAGTAAGAGCCCCGGCCCTGGGACCTGGGATAGGTTCTGGCCTCAGATACTTAACACCCACACAAAAAAACTGGCCACGTAACCTTGGGCAAGTTACTTAACCCCAATTGCTTTTAAAAAAAATAATAATAGGGGCGGCCAGGTAGCACAGAGAGTAAGAGCTCCAGCTCCAGTGTCGGGATGACCTGGATCAAATCCGGCTTCATATACTCAGCACCACACCCAGAAATAACTGGCCGTGTAACCTTGAGCAAGTTACTTAACCCCAATTGCTTTAAAAATAATAATAATAACAAGCATTAAGAACTATGGGAAAACTCAAATGAAGGCATGCAAAATAAAGTAAAATCTAAATAATATAAACATTGACTATGATTATATAATGAATTATTACATAAATTATATATATATATATATCACAACAAAACCCAAAAATAGCAAAACCCACAAACATTATACAGATAAAAAGGACCAAAAGAGATTTTGCAAAACAAAAACTTTTTGCTATTATCTCATTAAAGTTGATGTATTTTTTAAATTGTCAATAAAAGATACATACAGTTTCATGAATGCTCTATTTATTATTCTTGTTTGTATATTTGTGCTATATTTTATTATTGTCTATTAAGGTTTTTCAGAGTTAGTAAAACATGTGAAAACTTTTCTGCTCCTTTCTCACATTTTTGCATAGGCCATTCTCATAAATATTTTATATTTTTGATAATATCTTAATCAGCCACCTTCTTTAGATAATAGTACCATCTCCTCCTGGATCACTGCCTTGTCGTGGTGCAGGGGCTTGCATAGCTCAATAAAACTATGAGCTATGCCCTTCAGGATTACCCAGGACAGACAAATCATAGTGGAGAGTTGTGACAAAAGGTCATTGGAGGAGAGGGCAAACTGTTCTAGCATCTTTGCCAAGAAAACTATGCGAATAGTATTAAAATGATAAAAAGATATAACACCAGAAGATGAGCCCCTCAGGTAGGAAGGTGTCCAACATGAAGAATGGAGGACAATTACAAGTAACTCCAGAAACAATGAAGCATCTGGGTCAAAGCTGAAAGGAAGCTCAGTTGTAGTTATACCTCGTGACGAAAGAAAAGTCTGATGCAGTAAAGATCAACATTGCATAAGAACCTGGAACATAAGATCTATGAACCAAAGTAGGCTAAATGTAGTCAAACAGGAGATGAAAGGATTAAATATTGACATCTTGGGTGTCAGTGAACTTAAATGAATGGGAAATATGCTACTGTGGATAAGAATCCGTTCAGAGAAATGGAGTGTCCCTCATAGTCAATAAAAGGGTGAGAAACGCAGTACTGGTGTATAATCTCAAAAATGATAGAATGGTATCTGTTTGCATCCTAGGCAAACCATTCAGCATCACAGTAATACAAGGTCTAAGTTCCAACCACTGATGCCAAAGAGGCCAAAGCTGATCAGTTCTATGAAGACCTACAACATCTTCTAGAAATAATATCCAAAAAAAAAAAAAAGATTTCACATTAATCCTAGGGGAATGGAATGCTAAAGTAGGAAATCAAAAGATAATTAGAATAACAGGCAAGTTTGACCTTGGAATACAAAATTAAGCAGGGGTGAGTTTTGTCAAGATAACTTTTTGGTCATGCCAAACACACTTTTTCAACAACGGAAATGGTGACTCTACACATGGACATCACCAAATGGTTGATATCAAAATCAGATTGATTATATACTTTGCAGCCAAAGGTCGACAAGCTCAACACAGTCAGTAAGAACAAGACATGGAGCTGACTGTCTCAGGTCATGAGCTTCTGATAGCAGAATTGAGATTTAAATTGAAGAAAGTAGGGAAAGCCATCAGACTCTATTGGTGTGGCCTAAATAATACCCCTTATGAATATGAAGTGAAAGTGATAAAGAGATTTAAGGGATTAGATCTGGTAGATAAAATACCTGAAGAACTATGGACTCAAAATATTATACAGGAGACAACAACAAAAGACATCCACCGCCACCACCTCCCCCAAAAAAAGAAGAGCAAGAAAGCAAAATGTCTGATGAGGCTTTACAAATAGCTATGGAAAAAAGGAAAGCAAAAGGGAAAGATATACCCAACTGAACATAGAATTCCAGAGAATAGCAAGGAGTGGTAAAGTTTTCTTAAATTAGCAATGCAAAGAAATAGAAGTAAACAATAGAAAGGGAAAGATGAGATCTCTTCAAGAAAATTAGAGATATCACAGGGATATTTCATGCAAAAATGGGCATGACAAAAGATGAAAATGATAAGGACTTAAGAGAAGTAGAAGAGATTAAGAAGAACTGGCAAGAACATATGAGAAAGATCTTAACACCAATAACCACAATGGTGCAGATCCAGAGCCATACATCCTGAAGAATAAAATCAAGTAAGCCTTAGGATGTATTGCTAATAAGAAGGCCAGTGGAGGTGATGAAATTCTAGCTTAGCAATTAAAAATCCTAAAAGATGATGCTGTTAAAGTACTGCACTCAATATGCCAGCAAATTTGGAATACTCAGCAGTGGCCATTGGATTGGAAAATATCAATTTGTGCCCCAATACTAATGAAGGGCAATGCCAAAAAATGTTCAAATTACTGAACAATTGCATTTATTTTGCATGCCAGCAAAGTTATGTTTAAGATTCTGCAAGCTAGGCTTCAGCAATATGTGAACCAAGAATTACCAGAAGTGCAGTCTGGATTTGAAAAATAGAGAGGAACTAGAGACCAAATTGACAACATTCATTGGATTATGGAGAAAGCAAGAGAATTCCAGAAAAAAAAAACATACTTCTGTTTCATTGACTACACTAAAGCCTTTAACTGTGTGGATCAACAACAAAAGATGAAAGAACTCAAAGAGATGAGAATACCAGATCAACTTACTTGTTTCCTGAGGAGTTCATATGCAGGTCAAGAAGCAATATTTGGAACCAAACATAAAACAAGTGGTTGGTTTAAGATTGGTTTAAGGTTGCATATTGTCACTTTATTTATTGAATTTACAGGCAGAGGACATTATGAGAAATGCCAGGCTGAATGAATATAAAGTCAGAATTAAAGTTGACCTTCTACCCTCCACTATCTCCCTATGTCTGTCCAAGCTCATGTTCATTGCTTCCATGATACTATCCATCCATCTCATCCTCTGTCATCCCCTTCTCAATTTGTCTGCAATCTTTCCAAACATCAGAGTCTTTTCCAATGAGTCCATATTCTCATTATATGGACAAAGTATCTAAGCTTCACCTTCAGTATTTGACCTTCCAATGAATAGCCTAAATTAACTGATTTGATCTCCTTGCTGTATAAGAGACCCTCAGAAGTCTTCTCCATCACTACAATTCAAAAGCATAAATTCTCCGGTGCTCAGTTTTCCTTATAGTCCTAATCTCACTTCTACAGGAAAAATCATAGCTTTGACTATACAGACCTTTGTCGATAGGGTAATGTCTCTGATTTTTAGTATGCTGTCCAGATTTGCCATAACTTTTCTTCCAAGGAGAAAGTGTCTTTTAATTACATGTCTGCAGTCACCATCTGCAGTGATCTTTGAGCCCAAGAATATAACATCTGACACTGCTTCATTTCTTCTCTCTATTTGCTAGGAAGTGATGGGACCAGCTACCATGATCTTGGTTTTGTTTGTTTGTTTATTTTAATGTTAAGCTTCAAGCCAGTTTTTACACTCTCCTCTTTCACCCTCTTCAAGAGGCTTCTTAATTCTTTTTTACTTTCCATCATAGTGGTATTGTCAGCATATCTGAGATTGTTGATATTTCTCCCAACAGCCTTAATTCTGGCTTTTGATACATTCAGCCTGTCATTTAACATGATGTACTCTGCCTGTAAATTCAATAAATAAGGTGACAATATAGAGCCTTGCTACCTCTATTTCAAGAGACTAGCTTATTGGGAATCATGGGGGTGACCAGGTGATGGGACCTGAACCCCTAAAAGGAAAAGATCATGTCTTTGAAAGCAACCCAGTCCCAGAATTTTCCCATACATTTCAGCAACCCAGATCAGTGGCACCTCTACCCTAGGCAACTGTACCACCCTGGTCCATCTAGGTCATCCAATTAGCTTACTCCATTCCTTTCACCCCAAACTACTTCTGCATATGTGACTATTCCTTAATCCTATCTAGATCATCTCATTAGCCTACTTGATAGCTTTTCACTGAATGCACCTGGACCACCCCAGATGCTAACCACTCCTTAATACCATCCAAATTCTTTCACATCCTTTTTTTTTATTTTTGTACATAAGCATCAGTCTCACCCCTATTAAGTTGCAGATTCACTAGGAACTCTGCTGATTTCTATTGGCATCACAATAAACTTTGCCATTGATTGAAAAAAAATTTTTTTAATAAAGAAAATGGCTTTCATAACCAGTGGCTCAAAGCTCATTTGCATTAAGACTCTTCTTATTGGTGGAGATTGATTATTCACTGCTCCATGCCTTTGTGTGGGGTAAACATGTTAAGAACTTTAGAGAGAAGAGAGATTCTTACTGGTCTTCTGGCTTCTAGCTTCAAGAGAGAAGACTCATAACCAATTTCTACCAATGAGAAGAGTCTTATTCAAACAGAATTGGATAGGAGAGGGTATTATACCTCAAAGGTTACAAAACAGTACTGCTACTCCATAAAAGGTGATATTTGCCTTGGGAAAATAGAACAAATTCTTCCTCTCTGTACCTCTCTGTCTTTTCTCTTCTCACTACCTCTTTTTGTATCTCTCCCTTTTTTTCCCCTTCCCCCAATTCTTTTCCTTTCTCTCTGCCTGCTTATCTGGCTATCATAAAGAAATTAGACACATATCTTTAGTATTTGTTTTACTTGTTGAATAGAACTTTTTAGTCCTCTATTCTTAATTTTACAAGTAAATGAGTTAAATTTCTAATTTTCCCTTTCCAAAACCAAAGGGAAAATTATTTTTTATTCATGTGGTCCTCAACTTTCATTCCTTTAGTCAGTATATGTCAACAAAAATAGCTTTACAACCTCTTGTCTAATGAAACATGAATTTGGTAATGAGGGATAGGGGTTCTAGTCCCAGTTCTCCCAATAATTAGTGAAGAAATGCCAAGCAATCACTTTCTCCTAATATGAAAAAGGAATATAATATGTGCTAATATGTGCCAGCTAATATTTTAAGAATAAAGATAAGATCTTTAAAAAAGAAAGATACCAGATAATAAAAGATGTCATTATTATTGTCAAAATCACTTTTTCCTGAAATTACTACCTTTAAATATATGTTTTTTGTGAAGCTGTCTACATTTCCATGAAAACTCTGCAACAATAAAGGACATTTCCATTCTATGTATGAGGATACTGATAAAAATCTCAAGTCCTTAATTTGTAACTTTGTCAAAAGCAAAGAGCCTGTGTCTAAAAGGACACCATACTGATAGGGCACTAATGATGGACCCCTGAAAGATCCTGGACTTTACCGGGTCCCTGAGCCTCATTGTCTTCACCTGACCCACCCTAGATCACCACTCCTTGATTCCATCTAGACCCCTTCTGTTACCTCCAGGTCTGTTACCTCCCAGTCACCTCAGACTACTTGGCCACTCCTAGATCACATCCAGATCTTCCCACAGTTTTGCTGTATAAAAGATCCATCTTGCTTCCATTGAAGTGCGCAGATTCCTTAAGAGTCTGGCCTATAGCAAGGATTATCAAAATCTCATCCACCCTAACCAGTGTTTTAATAAACCTTGTCTCTGACTGAAAGAAAGCTTGGGTTGAATACATTTGAGACAAGACCCGCATAGTTTGCCCTTGAATTTCAGAGTTACCAACACCCCTAGACCTCAGCAGTACCA
Source organism: Petaurus breviceps papuanus (assembly GCF_028583685.1). Lineage (NCBI taxonomy): Eukaryota > Metazoa > Chordata > Mammalia > Diprotodontia > Petauridae > Petaurus > Petaurus breviceps. The sequence goes on along the minus strand of NW_027186296.1, from coordinate 70,319,075 downwards.
GACAGTTTGTAACCAGGTGCTAAGTGCTCCTACAGATTGAAAACATTCTGGGCAATCAGGAAAGAGATATAGCTCAAAGATATGACTACCTGATGTGCCCTGACCAGGTCAGAACTTTAATGGAGAAAAAAAATAAGCCTAGTTTCAATTCTGTTATTATATGAAAGGTGAGACAATAACCTTACATAAAATAGGAAATACAGAGGGAGGAGGTGTAGGCACCTGTCGCTAGGAAATCCCGATACAGTGTCCCAAAAGTCTTACTGAAGTTTTAAGCCTTTTAAGCCATTTAAGCCATTAAAGCTTAAAACTGCACTAAGACTTTGGGGACACTTTGTATAGAACTATGAAATTCAGGTGAAGCATTGTTGAGTAGTGATTTTAAATTTTTAAGGGTTAAGTCAATGAACCTATAGGGCAACAAGGGCTGATTCCAGGCTACTGAATTTTGAGTACACAAACAATACTTACAGTCCTTCACCCATATAGAAACACATGAGCATTCCACACAAAAAGAATAATTAGCTAAGTTAGAAGCTTAAAAATTTACTATAATAGGAAACTATCAGGTGATGGGTTGTTCATCTTTCCTATTTTTCACTCTCTGCAATCACCACGACAGCTTTCCCAGCATCATCAGCAGGCCAATATACCAGAATCTCCCCCTTCAGAACAGTGTTTCTCTGCTTTAATAAGAGCATGCATCAGCCCACTTATTCCTGGCATAGCTTTTAGGTCTTTATGAAGGCACAAAATTCCTCTATACAGTTCTGAAGGTCAATTTTGTCCTATCCACAAGACTTTTAGCTAGGCTTTTCAAATCCCACCTGCTAAAGAAAGCCTGGGCAGTTGGGTGACACAGTGGATAGAGTACTGGGTCTGGAGTCAGGAAGACTCCTTTTCCTGAGTTCAAATCTGGCATCAGACACTTACTACCTATGTGACCCTGGGCAAGTCATTTAGCCCTGTCTGCCCCAGTTTTCTCATCTATAAAATGAGTTGTAGGAGAAAAATGAAAAATCACTCTAACATTTCTGCCAAGAAAACCTCAAATAGGGTCATGAAGAGTCAGACACAACTGAACAACAATAAAAAAAGCCTTTGTTAAAAACAATATGGGGGTGGCTAGGTGGCACAGTGAGTAAAGCAGGAGTGGTCGGGGAGTCAGGAGGACCCCAGTTCAGTTCCTGCCTTAGGCACTTAACACCCACACAAAAAAACTAGCTGTGTAACCTTGGGCAAGTTACTTAACCCCAATTGCCCTCCAAAAAAACCAATATGCATGACTATAGGAATGAAAAGGGGGAAAAACAGAATATTTGAAAGTATAATGACCAAGAAGCTTGACCCTAGAATAGAGTTGGGAGAATAGACTTCCCTCTTTTCTTTATGAGGGTCCATGAGTGTAGACTTTATTGCATATACTGTCAGATTCCACTGGGGTTGGTTTTGCCAACCTGCCTTTTTCCTCTATCTTTTTTTTTTGTAAATTCTTTATTCCAAGGTATAGTTCACTGGATAAGAGAAGAAAGTAAGATATACTCAGAAACGAGGTTGATGTAAAATCAAGTATCTTTTTTTTTAGATTTAAAACACAAAAATTAAGAAAAAGCCTCAAGATTATAAGACTAGAGATTTTGGGCTTTATAAAAGTGACCTCAGAAGCCATTGAGTTCAACCCCCTTCTCATTTTACAGATGAGGAAACTGAGACCTAGAGGGGTTAAGTGATTTGCCTAGGATCACCTGACTTAACAATCAGAATAAGGATCCTTGATCCCCTGACACCTGTAGATATTTCCCTTCCTATGAGATTCATGTCATGTTCAAAAGAGTATAAAAATCAAACAAAATATTATGCCAGAAAAAAGAGAAATTAAAAATCTTAACCATAAAACTAACTTCAAAGGCAATGAAGAGTTCCAAAATGAATCATAAATACAATTATCAACATTAGTGCCCTTGTTAACATGGTCCCTTATCAAGGGGTAAATAACGACTAGGGATGGTTACACACACAATCATTTACAACCACTTTTTAAGATTTATTACTGTTTAGGAAGCTGAGGGATTTGGTTGTGTGTTTTGTTTATTCTATTATTGTTTTGTCATGTGTGTGTGTGTGTGTGTGTGTGTGTGTAATGTTTAGACTAAAAGCAATGAAGAGATTTTTAATTTTTGTACATGTGCCTATACTTACTATGAGCTGAACTTCAATTGGGAAACTTTTTTGCTATCTGGTACATAGAAATAAGAAGTGTTGAAATTAATTTTAAAATTTAGCTAAATACAAATTAATTCATGCTATTCCAGATAGTCCCTCTCTCTTCATTTCCCTTTACTCTTTCATAAGACCCAGGATGTATCTGAATCCAAAAATCAAGAGCTATACAACTACCTTTGAAGAACAACACAGAAAGAAAGGCATATTTTAGATCAAGAAAGAGTGTAAAGGAAAGGATAGGAAGGAGACTACCCGAGTAAACAAAAATAAATTCATCTAACTGAATGTCTATGACTTAAAAATAGGTTCAAATATACAAAAACTGGATAGAAATTTAAAATTCCTCTTGAACAATAGCTTTTTTAAAAAGAATTTGGAAAAGAAGCCATTTGTTGCTTGTAGCTAAGGTGATGAATGAAGCACTGGGCTTAAACTTCTCTATAGAGGCAGCTAGGTGGTGCAGTGGATAGAGTACCAGCCCTGGAGTCAGGAGCACTTGAGTCCAAATATGGCCTCAGACACTTACTAGCAGTGTGACCCTAGGTAAGTCACAACCCCAATTGCCTCCAAAAATAAACTTCTCTATTTCCTCTAATAATGCTTATCAAAATATGCCAATGGTATTATTGCTTGAATAAATCTACATGCTTATTATTTAGGTTCCCAGAACAGAGCTGACCAAAGCACTACAAAGTGTTTTTTTGTGAGGTAGAGTGGCATAGTGGATAGAGAACCCACCTTGGCAGGAGGAGGTCTTGCCTCTGAGGCATCCTGGTTACGTGACCCTGGGTAAGTTACTTAATCTCTCCATTTTTAGGCCATTCTTGGAGACTAGAAGTGTCAAGGAAGAGGGTGATCTGCATTACTTATGCAGTCAAAATCTTGACTGTTGTTTGTCATCAGAGCATAGATCCATCTGAGTATAAAGTATTCCTAGATAGACTATCTGCAACGGTACAGGGCATTCTCCTGATCAGGGATTTCCCTAAACCAGTGAAATCATACATCCAGTCCCAATCTTTACACTATTGGGTGTTTAAAGGGTTTTCATATGGAACTGGAATTAGATGTTTTCTGTTTTTCCCCAGAAGGAAAAACTGGGTGTAATGGGTGGAAGGTAAAAAAAAGCATATTAGTCTTGGTATAAGACAAAATTCCTAGCAATCACCTTTCCCAAAATAGAATGGGAATATGCTGCTTCTGGAGGTCGAGGCTTCCTCCTTACTGTAGCTCTTCAAGTGGGAATGAATGACAATTTGTTGGGGATATTGTAGAACAGATGCTAAGTAAGGTGAGGGTTTCACCAGATGCCTTTTAAGGTCTCTTCCAACTAAGAGTCTGTGATTCTCTGATGCTTTTGGCATCAATTCCTGTCATTTTAAGCCCTCCACTTTCTAGCCTAATTCACTCTCAATTCCAGTAGAATTGGATTTCTTCTACCTGTTTTGGGGACCAGTCATTCCATCTCCTGACTTTGTGTTTTTTGCTTATAGGGGGTCAGGGCCCTGGACCTCACTTCTACTTCTTAAATTCATTTGCAACACACTTAGGGGCCACCTACTAAATGGAGCCTTTATTGAGCCTCCTGATTGAAATTATTATATATAATTGAAATTATTATATATAATATGTAGTACATATATAATATATTTATATTATGTTCTCTCTTCCACTTGAAATTACTTTGTATAATTTTTATATAGAGCAGTTTATATTTACTTCTATGGGCTCATGTTGTTTTCTCTAGTGGTAAAGTCCTTGAAAATAGGAACTGTTTTTTGTCTGCCTCCCCAATACTTTAACATAGCTCCTAGTATACAGTAAACACTTAAAGGTGTTGAACTCAATTCGATAGCTTTAGCAATCAAATTCTATTTGTGTTACCCTGGGCAAGTCATATAACATGTTCAGTCTCAGTTTCTTTACCTGCAAAATAAGCCCTCATAAGATTGTTATGGGGATCAAGAAATATTTAAATCACTTCACAAATCTAAGGTACTATATAGTATTAGTTATTGTTATTATTTGGGGACTAGATTGTTTTGGTTCCAGTGTTATCTAACTGATAAAAGCATAAATGAAGAAGAAGTAGGAGTCAGTGGAGAGAGAGAGAGACAGTGTACTCGTGGATAAGAAGACATGGTTTCCTTCCCTGCCTCCAACTCATACTAACTGTGAGACCAAGACAAGTCATTTCACCTTTCAACTTCTCCACACAACTCTTTCAAACTATAATTTGCAGCAAAGCTGATAACTTGCATTACTTATATGGTCAAAATCTTGACTGCTGTTAATATATTCATACAAGGACAAGACATTCTCTTACAGCAATGTTTACCCTTTAAGCACCATAACAAAAGGTTATTTAGGCCTGATTGTTTTCCCTACCCTCCTTCCGAATTCTTCTATTTTTTTTTTATCATTGGTTTTCTTCTCAGATTATGACATTTCTTTTGAAATTAATAATTCAGACTATGAGGTCCTGAGAGACAAAACTGCACCAATCCCCTCTTGCTTCCTCAACCCTTGCTCAGGTCAGATAGCATCTCCCAGGCTGATGCAAAGCATTCACCTAAAACAGGCTGCCTGTTCAACATTGTTTCTTGTGATTTTCATCAGAAACCCTAGTTTCTAATCCCAGTTCTGTCACTAAAGATTTGTATACATGCCTTATATTCCCCAAGAGAAATGAATTTTTCTCAAGGGGAAATAATGAATCTTATTTGTATCTTTGTCTCCCTGTTGCATTCACCTCCTCCTGGGCTACAGACTACTTGAAGGTCCAGAGAAGAAACAGAAGATCATGGTAGTCTCAAAGAATGATACCCTCCTCCGCCCTTCCTAATTACATCATTAGGAGATGTTACACAATATAGCAGGAAGTTTACTGGGCTAGAAGTTAGCTGACTTAAGTTGAATTCCTGACTCTGGCCAATCTCTAGCTATGCAACCTTAGGCAGACCACTTGTCCTCTCCATCAGTTTCCTCATCTATAAAACAGGGATAATAATAATACCCTCACTTCCTGCTTAACAAAACTCTAAGCCAAATGGGTTAACTGTGACAAAGGTTTAATGCCAGACAGGCTTCACTCTGCTTGTTTCTAGTCGGCCTCTCCCAAATATTGGTTGATGTATGTTTGTGGAATGTTAATTAACTTCAATAGTAGCCTAAGCAAAACATAATAAGGAAGGTGGATTTCCTGTCAAAGAACATTTTATTATTCATTCCAAAGCTAAACCCAAATTATTTTTGGATTGCTCATGCGATCTCTCTCTTACATTAGTGTAGTTGAGATTTCATCTAAACTCATTGAAGGTAGATAAAAAGTTAGGTTTAAGGCCAGTGTAATTTAGGATCAATATAAAGAAAAACTTCCTGACATCTATCCAAAAATGGAAGGAGATGCCTCAAGCAGCAGTAGGATCTTCCTCACTAGACCTCCATTTCCCCATCTGTAAGACAGACAGTGCATAAGATCCTTTCCAGCTCTAAGCCAATGAATCTCCTTCCTGGTCTCTTGTCATCTTATTAATTATGGCTCACACCCCACCTTCAGCAGGTGAACCCAGCTGTTCACCCTAAAGGTAGTGAGTCTGTCCAGGTAACAGAAAGTGAAATTCAAGAAATTATCGCTTTGTCACATAACCCAGGCAAACACAAAATATTTTGCAATTTTTCAGCCCCACCATTTCCAAAGAAACACTGTATGTAAATGTTCTAGTTAAGTATTCCATAAATTTTGGATAAAGTGTTCTGAAATGTTGCAAAGAAACTCTCAGTAACAACATAACTAAAATATTTTCCTTCCAACCTTGCTCATTTTGGATTCCTAATTCTATCTCTTTTTATCTGAATTTTTTTTAATCCTGTAATGTATCTTTTAATGACATTGCTAATTTGAGAGGGACAGCTGGGTGGTACAGTGGATAGAGTGCTGGGCCTGAAGTCAGAAAGGTCTGAGTTCAAATCCAGCCTCAGACACTTACTTATTAGCTATGTAACCCTGGGCAAATCACTTCACCCTGTTTTCCTCAGTCTCCTCATCTGTAAAATGAGCTAGAGAAGGAAGTGGAAAACCACTCCAATATCTTTGCCAAAAATTGTGGTCATGAACAATTGGACATGATTGAAATAACTGAACAGCAACTATATAGAAAGGCTGAGTAAAGGTTGTGTATGTGATAGAAAGAAAAAGAGAATGGATAAGGGAGGTGATTTGCGGGGGGGGGGAGGGAGGGGGAAAGCATTGTTAGGTTTTACAGTAATCCCTCTTAATAAAGAAGAAACTAAGCAATTACCATAATTGATTCAACATTTATTCATTCATCCTAACTATTAAGTGGCTACTAGTAATGTGTTGTCAAAAACATTATCAGAAGTGGAAATAATGAGAGGCACAAAGATATATTCTAAGATCAGAAGAGGCTGAGGGGAGAGTTCATAGCATTATGTAATAGTAGAAATAGCAGCATTGTTGTTGCTGAAGAGTAATTAAGATAAAGGTGTGACTGATACAGGATAAATAACATTGAGACCAACGTCTCCTTGACCTTTCATTCAGGAATCAAAATGTTCACTGAATACCAATACTGGATCACACAGTTAGTCCTCCTGGTCAGCCTAGACCTTTGGCTTCCTATTTCAAAATAAAGCACCAGTGGCCAACTTTTCAAACCCTGATGTTTATTTTTCCTGTCATCAATTTCTTGCCATCGATACCTTATGGAGTTAACAATGGAGAATTCACTTGATGGACATGAAGGACAGCATAGCTTTCTCCATCCTGCCCTCCAGGAAGAAAGATTTTATTATTTCCCAGATTTATCACTGGCTCCCATCTCTCTTGGGCATTGGGCCCAGAGAAGTAAGACCTATCAGCACCTACCTGTTGGACAAAACCATGTCTCTCACGACTTCACCCTCCCTATCCTCACCCACTTATTCTTCTTCCTCTGTATAAATTGGAAAGCTTTTGTTTATTTGAAAAAAACACAAACACTTGCATGACGATGGGAGCTTCATTTTCAAAGGATTCTTTAACTGGGGTATCATCGTCCAAACAATTCTCAATTCTTCCCAAAGTTCATCAGTAAGTCAGTTCCTTAAATCTCAAGATATGTTTTTTCTAGAGAAAAAAAAAGTTGTAGTGATGTTTATATACCCAAGACATCCTCCCCCACCTACTTCATGCATAATATAGCTAGAATGTCATACTGATAGTATTATAAAACCTAATCATGGCCCAGCAAATGCATGAGTATGGAGACAGGAGATGGGAATATTGTTTATGAAGGATAGTAAGGGAACCAATTTGATTAGATCAAAGAGTGTGCACGATATCGTAGGACATAGTAAGTTCTCTACAGAAGAGTCTATATTTTATTCTAGATATAATAGGGAATCACTCAAAATTATTGAGCAGGAGAATGCCATCGCCCCTTTGCTTTAAGGAAATTACTTTGGAGGATGATTTGTGTGGAGGATGGACTGGAGAGGAGAGAAACTTGAGGCTGGTAGATAAAATGGGACGTTGCTTCAATAGTTTAGGCAAGAGCTGATGAGGACTTGAGCTAGCTAGGGTGGTGGCCGTCTGAGCAGAGAGAAGTAGACAGGTACCAGAGGTGTCCTGGAGGTCGAATCAATAAGACATGACAAGTGATTGGATAAATGGGGGTGAGAAACAGTAAAGAATGAGGGATGACTTTGAGGTTGGAAATCCAGGTGTCTGGAAGATAGTAGTGTTCTCAATAGAAATAGCAACATCTAAGAGAAGGGTGGGTTTTGAGGAAAAATGGATGGTAAGTTCTGTTCAGCACATTAAATGTCTGTTCTGGGAGGGGGGAACTAATCACTGTTGAAACTTTGTTTTTATGGGGAAATGTGTTCTGAGATCCAGTTTAGGGTTCCAGGAACACTCTAACCCCAGCAGAGGTAGGAAAGATTCCTAGGCTCTTATAACACAAATCCCCAGAGGCAGGGGCCCCAGTAACACCTTTGGATACCTGAGGCCTGGATGACCATTCTCCCCAGAGGCGCCCATATTGCCACAGTACCCATACACCCCCATCCACTTCCCAAACCCTAGCTGTTGAAGCCCTCAACATAGTCAACACCACAGAAAGCTTAGCTGAAAACTGATTTTTGTGGTTGTGGTATCAACACTATATGCCATATAACAGTCAATGAGAGAAAGGAGGGGACACTGGGGATAATTCATTCTGTCTGGTGCTCTCCCTCACTCTGTCATCCTCATTGGTAAGCAATTAGTCACTCCTTTAAGTTAACCCTTTGTCTATGCTGGCATTAATGACTTCATATCCTGGGGTTTCAGAGGAATCAAGGAATCTAAAAGTGGCCATTTCAATAGCAAATCCTTCAGTATTGTCTTTGACTCATTAGTGTTTATAGTTCATTGATAAATCAGTTATTCATACGTCTGGGACTGCATATTCTTTCAAGATTCAGGTTTAGTGATTATCATCTTTGGGAAAAGAATAATGCAGCTACTTTCAAACACAATTAATTGCCAACTTCTCCCCATAGGGGAAGAAGTGCATTAGAGACAACAATGTAATCCATATAGCAATAAGTGAGAAAAAGGATGGAGCACTGGGCATAATTCATTCATTCTGTATGGTTCTCCTCATGTGATGATCATTAGTAAGCAGTTAGTCACTAATTTAACACTTTCTCTATACTGGCAAAGACAGAGCCATATACTGGGTAGAGAAATCTCTGCTAAAAGAATCATTGGAGGGGTGGCCAGATGGCACAGTGAGTAAGAGTACCAGCCCCAGAGTCGGGATGACCTGGGATCGAATCTGGGCTCTGATACTTAGCACCACACCCAGAAATAACTGGCCGTGTAATCTTGAGCAAGTTACTTAACCCCAATTGCTTAAAAAAAAAAATCATTGGACTCATAGAACATTAGAAATGAAATGGACCTTAAAAGATTCATTCATTCAACAAAGGCTGGGGGGTAGGGGAATTTTGTCCAATCTCATTATCTTATGAATTTAATAAAGAGTAGAGCACTAAGCCTGAAGAAAAAATTAGTTCATACATACATACATACACATATACATTATTGTATATACATACATATAACCACTTCAACCCTTTGTGGGATGGACACACACACATATACATATATGTGTGTATTTATGTATGTGTGTGTATGATAAAGTCAGGAAGTGGAGACAACAAATTAAAAGTAAGTACAATGCTCCTGTGAGAATCTCCTTAAGGGCTTTTGTCCCTCTCTCTTTACCTTTCTCATATTTATTTGCATGACAGACCAAGAGAATCTTGAAATTGAGAAAACTGAGGAACCTCAGACTAAGAAAGCCATTGGTACTTTTTTAGATAGCAGACCTTATAATGATACTGTATGGGCAGAGTTATCAATCAGACATTATGCAGGAAATTACTAGCACTTTCTAACCCTGTCAGATAGAAGCTAGAGTCAGAAACTACCTTTGGTGAGACTGTAGTTTAAAAATATATACTTAGGGTGGAGTCAGATGGTGGAGTAGAAGCTGCTCCAGCTCCCACCTTCCCCAATCCATGTAAAAAGGGGACTCTAAACAAACTTTAGAGCCACAGAACCCACAAAATGACACCTAGAAGCTAACCTCCCACTGAAGACAGCCCAGCAGGCTGGCAGGAATTGGCCAGCATGGTGCTCTGGGAGCCGAGCCCAGTCCCACACCAAGGCTTTAGCCCTAGGGCAGGAGGGACTCCAGATCAGCAGCAGCTGTGGCTGTTTCCAGATTTATCAACACATAGATGCAAAGGACAAAGTGAGAGGTCAGTGCAGTCTGGACTTTGGGACCAGTAAGTGGGAGTGCGTGGCTTTTGCCCCCAGGGCAAGAAGCCACTGAGTTGCCAGCACAGCCAGCCAGCGCCACGTGGCAGCTTCAGCTACTGGCCTGCAGAGTGTAGGGGGACCAAGCACCAGTCTGAAGGGTAATTGCTCTTGCTTTAACCTGCTTGGATCTGTATTGCAGTCTAGGGTGGAGGTCCTGGGGTGTGTGTCCAGCTTGCCAGAGCATGTGGAGACCTCAGAGAGGGCACCCATCTAATACCTCCAGCAGCTGAGAAAACCTCAGCAATTGAAAGCTAACCTGTCTGGTGGCAGAGTCCTACTGTGGCAAAAAGCCCAGGGGCCAAGTGACTGAGGGGCAACATTACCAGGCAAAGGAAACAAAGCAGACAGAAGATTTCAACATTAGATTCCTATTTTGGGGACAAAAAGGAGCAAAGCATGGAACAGGAGGAAGACAGTGAAGTCAGAACTCCTGCACCAAAAGCTTCCAAGAAAAATATGCATTGGTTACAGGCCATAGAGGACCTTAAGAAGGATTTTGAAAACTCAATAAGAGAAGTGGAGGAAAAATTGGGAAGAGAAATGAGAATGATGCAAGAAAATTATGAAATGAGAGTCAACAACCTGACTGAAGAAAATATCACTTTAAAAAAATAGACTAGCTCAAATGGCAAAAGAGGCTCAAAAAGGCAATGAGGAGAAGATTGCTTTAAAAAGCCAAATCTGCCAGATGGAAAAAGAATCTCAAAAGCTCCCTAAAGAGAATCATTCCTTCAGAATTAGATTGGAGCAAATGGAAGCTAATGACTTTATGAGAAATCAAGATGCTGTTAAACAGATCCAAACAAATGAAAGAATGGAAGGCAATGTGAGATATATCATGGAAAAAAACACTGACCTGGAAAATAGATCCAGGAGAGAGAATTTAAAAATTATTGGACTACCTGAAAGCTATGATCAAAGTAAGAACATAGAAATCATCCTCCAGGAAGTTCTCAAAGAAAACTACCCTGATGTTTTAGAACCAGAGGGCAAAATAGAGCTTGAAAGAATCCACCGATCACCACCTGAAAAAGATCCCAAAAAGAAAACTCCTAGGAATATTATTGCCAGGTTCCAGAATTCCCAGATTAAGGAGAGAATATTACAAGCAGCCAGGAAGAAACAATTTGAATATTGTGGAAACACAATCAGGATAACCCAGGATCTGGCAGCTTCTATACTGAGGGATCGAAGGGCTTTGAATATGATATTCCAGAGGTCAAAGGAGCTGGGATTAAAACTAAGAGTCACCTACCCAGCAAAACTGAGTATCATGTTTCAGGGGGAAATATGGTCATTCAGTGGAATGGAGGACTTTCAAGCATTCTTGCTGAAAAACCAGAGTTGAATAGAAAATTTGACATTCAGATACAAGAAGCAAGAGAAGCACGAGAAGGTAAACAGGAAAAAGAAATCATAAGGAACTTATCAAAGTTGAACTACTAACATTCCTACATGGAAAAACAATAATTGTAACTTATGAAACTTTTCTCAATAGTTGAAGGGAATGGAAATATATATATGCGGGTGGCCAGGTAGCACAGCGAGTAAGAGCACTGGCCCCAGAGTCAGGATGACCTGGGATCAAATCCGGGCACTGATACTTAGCACCACACCCAGAAATAACTGGCCATGTAACCTTGAGCAAGTTACTTAACCCCAATTGCTTTAAAAAAAA
>NW_027186296.1:70272069-70307198 GCF_028583685.1 Petaurus breviceps papuanus | reverse complement strand
AAAAAAAAAAAAGATACATATATATATATATATATATATATATAGTTTATATTGGAGGGTATATGAGCATATGAATACATATGTAAATGTGTGTATATATGTTTACAGGTATACATAGATAGAGAGCACAGGACCAATTTAACAGGAAGGGATGATACTTAAAAGATGAAATTAAGAGGTGAGAGAGGAATATAATGAGAGGAGATGGGGAGAGACAGAATGGGGTAAACTATCTCATAAAGAAGAGGCAAGGGAAAATGGTTACAATGGAGGGGAAGAATAGGAAGGCAAAAGGGAATGGGTCAACATTATTCCCATTGAATTTGGCTTGAGGAGGGAATGAAATACACACTAAATAGGGTATCTCACCCTCCAGGAGAGTAGGGGGGGAAGGGAAGGAGAGGGAGGATGATGGAAGGGAGGGCAGGCTGGGGGGGAGGGAAGTTGGAAGCACCCACTTTTGAAAAGGGACGGGATCAAAGTAGAGAATAGAACAAGTGGGAGGTGGGATAGGAGGGAGGGAAATATAGTCAGTCTTTTACAGTATATCTACTATGTTACTGTTTTGCATTAGCCACACATGTACAACCTATACTGAACTGCTTATTTTCCCAGTAAGGGTGGGTGACAAGGGAGGAAGGGAATGAATCTGGGATTCAAAGTTTTAAAATCAAATATTTAAATATTTATTATTAATACTATTTTACATGTAATTGGGAAATAAGATATACAGGCACTGGGGCATAGAGATCCCCTGTAAAAGTCGAAACGGGTATGGGAGAAAATATGGGAGAGAGCAGATTGGAGGAGGGGATATCCTGTGGGACTGCTATTTTGGGGAAGTGAGTAAGGGGAAAATGGGGAGAAAATTTGTAACTCAAAATCTGGTGGAAACGAAGGATGTAAATCAGAAGTTAATAAAGCATTTGAAAAATGAAAAAAAATTTATATATATACTTAAACCCTACAGACACTGCTTAGCTGACTGGTCTGTAATCCAAAAGCTCTACCTTTATGGTGAGGACGTTCTTTTCAGAGCTATCAGAGCCAAAACTTTGAAAAAAAAAATACTCAAAATTGAGGAGAAAAAAAAAGCAGTTAAGGATTTTTCCCCGAGGTCAAATTGAGAATGTTATAATCCTGCCTTTTTTCAAAATATTTTAAGTTAAGCCTCTGAGTTCTAAGTTAAAAGAGGTATGCTAGGGACTATTCTTCCTCTTTTAACTCTAGCAGAAGCCAAAAGCTAAAAGTAGATCCAAAACTTCACATCCAGTGGAGCCATACTAGGCATCAACCACAGAACCAGGGTACACTGTCCAGTAATGGCCACCTGAGACCAGCAGGGAGCAATGCCCAGCAGAGACTCCATGTCACACACCCTCCTGACTGGCAAAGACTACATTCCTGGCAGATATTTCACGCCATATGAAACCAGTAGGGTGTAGGCAAGAACAAGGCAATGACATCACCAGCAAACACTGGCAGTATCAGATATGTCAGTTATTCTTCAATGCCTGTTCCTCCCTAACCACATTTGTTCCCTAAATGTGTACCATGGTCATTTGTTCCCTAGATATGTTCTTTCTGTGTACCCATAGTTATATATGCTCCTTATGTGTATGTGTGTGTGTGTGTGTGTGTGTGTGTATATATATATATATATATATATATATTCCTCTCTTCCTATTGATGGTGTACATATTTGTAGGAATGTGTACCCCAGGTTTATGAGAGAAAGGTTCTATTGCTACTTTTCTCGCTATGATATTTCATTAAATGACTTTCATTTAAACTAATTATTTCTGGCTGGCTAATGAAAGTAAATACATTAATAAATACCCATGCGCTATGGTTTTGAGTAGATGTGAGTCCACAGAGTACCTTAAACCAGGAGCAGTTTGTCCAGGGGGACTCACATATAAGTTGGAAGCATACTAAAATGATACATAGGTAGTATGCTGAAATAGGTAAGCCTGATTGGTCACTTCAGGTCAAGACTTTGAGGAGTATTATATCTAAGTAGGGTCACCATGGACCCAGCATCTGTTTCTTAGCTTTACAGATTCAAACGTTTGATTTTATCAATTCACCAAAGATTATTCCATCTAAATAAGAACCTGATTTAATAAGCAAAATGTCATCTAAGTATTCTGTTGCCTTTCCTTATTTATGGAGCAGCAGCATGGTATAGAGGAAAGAGCACTGGCTTTCCAGAGGTCTGAAAACCTAGGTGCAAATAACACTTGATTTTTACTACGTGTGACACTTTGAGCCAGTCTCTTAACCTCCCTGGGTCCTATTTTGTCATCTATAAAATAAGGGGCAAAAGGATTATTAGTTGGTCGCTGAGATTACTTCCACATAAAATAATCTATGATGTAAATTATCTATGATCTAAAATAATACTATGATCTTGGGAGAGAAAGTGAGATGTAGTGAATCGATGGCCTTTCTGAAATCAGGAAGATTTTGTTTCAAGACCTAACTCTAATACATATTAGCTATGAGATCATGTGGAATTCACTAAACCTATCGGTTTCCCAGACAACTCTCTAAGACAATAACTTAAAGGGAAAGTTGCCCATTTGAATGGATGGAGAGATTTACCACAGAGGGAGTTTCTTATACCAGTGAAATCCTAGGTCTGTATTGCCTTCCCCTCAGGAAAAAAAAAATCTCCCTAATGAGATTATTCTACTCAGTTCTAGTTTGATCATTATTCTCCTTTCTGGAGAAGACAGTCGTATATGAGTCAAATAATTCTGCTCTCTCTGTCTCTCATATGTTAATATTACACCGTCTGCCCCAAGCATCTAGTCTGTCCCCCTCCCTTATTCTCCTTGCTCTGAAACTAAATTTTAATTTTGATTTGTTTCTAGCTTTTTTTTTTTGCAAAGATAAGCGTATTCTGAACTTTAGACACCCCAGTATTTTTAAAGGTTTGAAATACATTTCTGTATGCATGTCACTCTTCAGTCTTCCTACATTATGTTTTTTCCATCTCCATCTTTTAAGTCTGAGATCATCAGATTCCTTATCCTGCCACACTGATGTCACTAGATGCCTTTTCCTTTCATCAAGATTGTTCACAATTATATAGTCAAAATCTCATTTTCAGATGCGCTAGTTTCACAACTAGCCATCTTCTCTTTAAAATTCTTTAACCATGAAGTCACAGCTCTATCTCTTCTTGCAACTTTTTGAAATCTGCTTCTCTGAAATCTAGGGTTCATGTTTGACTATGCTCAACATTCCCTTCCTTTGTTATGAAATCTGAGATAATTTAATTGCTTTCTTCCAAGGTTCCAGTCATTTCCACATCACCAACCAGCTCTTCTGTGTTTGCTCAGCATCCCAGATCTCCTTTTTCTAGATGTCATGAAAAATACCACCCTTCTGTTTGCTCTCACTTTTACAACTTCCTCCTTCTTCAGTGCAGCATGCTATCATTCCCAAGCTCAGAGATGACTTTTCATGGGTTGTATATCTGTAGTGGTAGCTTAGTAATAACACTCAGGCAAGCAATTTCCAAAACAGGTTTACCTACCTACAGGAAAGTTTCTTTCGTATAATTCCTTCCAATGTGTATGAATTCTTGGTAATTTGTACCACCAAGTAAAGCATTTCCTAAAATTGCTTTTAGACATTGTAATCATTTCACTCTTTGGTAATCTGCTATTTTCAACAGTCCAGTGAAGCTATGAATTCACTAATAGGGACACTACTTCCAACAGTGAAAATTGTAACCCATTTTTGCCTTTCTTATCCTGTGCTAGCCTTCTCCATATCTTCCAGATGGGGTATACTCAATGTACAACTGAATTTAAGCCTTCTCTGGGTCTCTTGATCTTGTATAGTTATCGGCTTTCAGTATATGATCAAGGCACCTCTCCTTCTGATCAGAAATTTCTTTGATAATGGCTTTCATGTCACTTATCACTTGCAAGTCATTATTGGTAATACATAGCAACCTGTTTATACCCACTGTACACCTGTCCATTGCCCGTGACCTGCAATTCAGATCTTCAAAGATTATGATATCCCCTGATTTGAAGCTATATAATATCACCAGAAAAATATTGGTGTTAAAAGGAGGTATTTTTTTGTTGTTGTTTCAAAGAGAAGCCTTGGGACTGTCAAAAGCTCTACACAAATATCCTAAGTACAAAACAGCCCACTTTTTCCAAGTTAATTCATGAATGCTCAGTGTTCCTCAGAGCTATGCTCTGTCTAAATGAGATTCTATAGATCTTTTTTTTCCCTAATGGACTGGATCACTCCATTTTGACCAGGTTAGAAGTATAGAGGATACTATCATTAACTGATCGGCATGGAAACTTTGACTTGGTCCATTTCCAACCTAGCCGATTCACTCCTCCTCAGGGAACCTAGTGATCCCTACTGCCAGAGGCTCAATATTTTGATATTGGATTTGGGGCAGATACCAAATTGCTTTAACACAACTACAACTCAGAACTCCCAAGCTCAAGAGACCTACCAGCATGAGCTTCCCCAGTATTTGGACTTACAGGTGTGTTCCTGTAATGTAATGCCCAGTTCTCACTGGAGATTTTCAAAAGATTCCTTGATGAGTGAAGTCTCTGACCTGACACTGAGAAGATTCTTTTGGAAATGTGAACTGCAAGGGGCTGTTCCAGGACTGTGGGAACAGGGATAGAGAGGACAGCACAGTGAGCTTCCCAGAGAGTTCCAGGACATTTTATCTTTACCTGACAAAAAATATTACCACTTGTCCTTTTAAGATATGTTGAGGTATACAAAATCAGTTGTTCTCCAAGATATTGTTATTTGGGGCAGTTTGGTATAATAGGCAGAGTGTTCAACTTGCCATCAGAAGACTTAAGCTTGAGTCTCAGCTATGTTATATACTACCTGGGCAACTTTTGGTTGGTCAGTTCACCTCTCTGAGCCTCTGCTTCCTCATTAGTGAAATGGAAATTGTAGTAGATGGTCTCTAAGTTCCCTTTGATTTGACGATCTTTCTCACCCAACACTGAATGAGACTGATAAAACAGATGTTAGATAGCAGATATAGGGCCATCATCAAAAACAAGGAACAGGGCAGCTCAATAAGGACAGAAACCATGGCTTATATTTCCCTTGAAGCCCCTAGAACAAGACTAGGCATAAAGTAAGTGCTTGTACCGTCTTCATTCATTTTCTTAAGCATTTATTGATTACCTACTATATGCAATGTACCATGTTAGCAGGGGGAAGGTTCAAAGACAAATAGAACATAATTACAGAGACACAGAGAAGTAAGAATAGTAAGTCACATTTCTATAGTTCTTCAAGGTTTACAAAGTGCTCTCATCACAAAACCCTGAATGGCAGTATGGGGGAGAGTAAGAGTTCTGGATCTGGAGTCAAAGGACATGCATTAAAGTTGGCCAACTGTATGCCTGTATGCCCACAAGCAAATTGCTTCACCTTTCTATGCTTCAGTTTAAAAAATGATAGAGTTGAATCTAATCAGCTAACTTTAAGGTCTCTTCCACTTTTAACTCTTTAAATGTATGCTGTCATAGCTGAACATGGAATGCCAGCAATGTTTGAATTCACTGGCAACAGAGAACCTCTTATGAGAGTGTCCCTTAGTTTAATAAATGAATCATTTGGTAGAAAAAGGAAAGGGGCAACACAAACATAACTTCATGGTCAATGTTGATAATGGCCTAAAAAAATAGCATTGTATATATGGCAAGAATATTTGCATTTTCTTTAAAATAGGCTTTGTGTTAGAGTAACCATATACTCGATTACATATTCACTAGTACACATGCAACATTACTTCTAGGTATCTAGTGTTTCCTGTGTGTTCTTGTGCTGCATTTGATTGTGTAGGAAGGAAAGAAAAAGATTTTGCTGCTGAATCTCTGGAAGGTGCTACCCAGAAAATTCTTGGGGGGAAAATCAGGAAGGTATGAAAAATATTATAGTTTTATCACAGCCTTTAATGGTATTCTTCATGTAGCATCTTTTGGTTGGAAATATTCTAAGCTTTTTTTAAAACTATTCATCACAGGTGTGTTGGTAAGTGGAAGACAAGTGGCATCATCATTTCCCTTTTAAGAACAGGGGAAAAAAAAAACTCAAAATGGCACATTCACTCCCTAAATGTCAGGATTCTATATTCCTCTAGTTGATTAGCAAAAAAAAAAAAAAAGGCTGGTTTTAAACAATTGTGGAGGGTAGAGAGAGGTCTCCTAAGGTAATCAATTTAATTCACCAAACATTTATTAAGAAACCACTATGTGTAAGGCATTGTTCTGGGAACTGAGGATACAAAAACCAAAAATGAAACAAAACAAAACAAAAAAACCAGCGCCTGTGCCCTCAGAGAGCTGTAATTTTGCTTCTGGACACAAATTGTAAACAAATAAATGAAAGCTTGATAACTGGAAGAAGACAAAAAGCATTAACTACTAGGGAGATCTGTAATTACCTCTGGGCCCCACAGTTTAGGGACAGCTAAGTGGTGAAGTGGATAGAGTGCCAGGCCTGCAGTCAGGAAGACTCATCTTCCTGAATTCAAATCTGGTCCCAGACAGTTAAAAACTGTGTGACCCTGAACAAGTCACTTAAACTTTTTTTGCCTCAGTTTTTTTCTCATCTGTAAAATGAGCTGTAGAAGGAAATGGCAAACCACTCCAGTATCTTTACCAAGAAAACCCCAAATGTGGCTACAAAGAGTGAGACAGCAAAAGAGAGGAGAGAATATTTAAGAGGAAGGAGTGGTCAACTTCCTTCACAATACTAAGGATAATTACTACCACAAAGGATCATGGGAACACAAGCTTAGAATTGGAAGGAACCTTAGAAGCCATCTGGTTCAAACCTCTCATTCTAAAGGTGAGAAAATGGAGGCCCAGAGAGGTTAAATGATTTACCCACAGTGACACATGTGTAAGTGGCAAAGCCAGCATCTGAACATAGGTTCTCTAAGCACTGCCTTCAGAGGACTCCACTATCTAATAAATAGATGGAGCCTGTATCTCCCTATTTCCCCACTGTTGAAAACTATGACTTGCTCCATTTCCAGCTTAGGCTGAATCAGTCCTCTTTGGGCAGGGGAAATGAAGGATTCATTACCAGACTAACATCTCAAGAACAGTCTTTAGTGAGTGGATAATCTGCATCTTTGACAATGACAGTGAAGGTCTTCTAAAAGGAAATGCTTAACATGGTTAGCAGAAGAGGGAGTACATAACTAAATTCATCGTTTTAAATATTCCCTTTATTCTGTGCATCCAAATTCTTCTGCTGAATGGAATCCTGTTAAAGTAATGTATTTGATTTGAATAATAACAAAAATTAGACAAAAAAGCAAACTTTGGCTTCCCCTGTTCTGATGCCTCACTAAGACATGAAGGAAATTCAAGGTTTTCAAAGGGTATGACAGACTATCAAAGGCTTTGACAACCTGAAAAAGCTTCAAATAAATTCCCAGCAACACTCTACATTACTGTCAAAGGATCCACCTAGTTAATTCAAAGAGGCCCAGCATGCAGTCTAACACTAGATAATAATTCTACAGACATGGCAACTTGGGGAACAAATGAAAATAGACTTTAAATCTCTTCTTTTTAGCCACATATATACATGAATACACATATTATCTCATACCACAATGATGTGATAAGTGTATTGAAGGAAGTATTCCTGTAGGATCTGACAAGCAACATATCTGTATAATTTTCAAAGGATATTTAACAAGTCAGGCATGGTGGTACAATCCAGTAGTTGCTGTCGCTGGAGAGGCTGAATGAAGCTGGTGGATCGCTTGAGCTCAGGAGTTCTGAGCTGCAGTAGAGATAAAATTGATCTTATGGTGAACCAGCCTCCTCCCTCCCTGCAAGGCATTGGGGAAGGAGTGGGAGGCAGCCACCAGGCTACCTAAGGAGGATCAAATCAGCTCAGGTCAGAAACAAGCAGGTCAAAGTTTCCAGATTGTATGAAATAGGAAAACCTACTCAAAAGGGGAAAATAAAGTACATTAAACAAGCAATCCTTGACTATAACCATGTTAACGTAATCAAAAAATGAGAAGTGTCTTCAGCCACAAACATGTTCTGCTTTTGTTGCTATTATATGTAAAACCTACTTCAAAATTATTTTTATTCAATGAAAGAAACTGAACACATAGAATATGTGGAACACTTTTTTGTAAAGCTGCATTTGATATTCTGAATACTAATCTTTTGTTTATATGTATAACCCTAGAGAATGCTTTCTATACTCAGAAAATATTTCTTTTATAGCCAAGGCCCTCACTTTTCTAGGCCCCTTGCTTGCATATCGGATATCTATTGAGTACAGAATCCTGCCTGACCCTATTATGCCATCAATTGTTCTTCATTCTGAAATGTCCCACAATCCCACCACCCACTTCTTCATTCTAAAATACTAAAATTACAATAATTATGTGGATTACTGTAATAATTGCAACTGTGAGAAACTGGTTTGCCTGAAGCAACTTCCATAAATTCAGGAGACTTCCAATTTCTGGTGAAGCTTGGGTGGAGCCCTTCTTTGCTTATATTCTGGGAAAGGGGGAAAAAAACAAACTTGGCCTGAGAAACATCAATATATATGCATAAATGAAAGCCTGGATCCACTTTCAAAGACTTTTGGCAGTTTTCTAGTGGAAAGAGGAGTGGTCTGCTTTCTAAAAGTTTCATCACACATTCTCTAGGAAAACATTTTCAAGCAATATGACTGTCAAGTTTCATCTCATAAAAACAAGATGTCACTCCAATTTGTGCACTACTTCATCTCAACTTATTCCCATGATCTACTTTTATCCCCAACCCTGATTTTTCTCCTCAATTCAGGTCCTACTTTTTCCAATTGCCTACAGGATATCTTCAACTGGATTTTCCTGTCATTATGTCAAATTCAATATGTCTAAAACCAAAATCATCATATTCTCCCCAAATCTGTACCTACCTCCTGACTTTACTATTTCCATTAGTAGTACCACCTTAGATCTTAGGAGTTTTGCTCTCCCATTTCTGCCCATATCTAATGTTTTCAAGTAGTGTTGCTTCTTCTATCTAAAACTTTGTTAAATTTGTCTCTTTCCTTTCCTACTACCATGTTTAGTCATTTTTTAGTTGTGTCTGACTCTTCATGACCCCATTTGGGGTTTTCTTGGCAAAGATATTACAATGGTTGGCCATTTCCTTCTCTAGTTCATTTTACAGTTGAGGAAACTGAGGCAGAAAGAGTTAAGTGACTTGGCCAGGGTCACACAGCTAGTTAGTGTCTGAGTCCAGATTTGAGCACAGATTCTAGTTGGGCAGACATCTAGAGGGTCACTATTCTCAGTGCCACAAGATTCTTGTGGTTATTACACCTTTTCTAGGTGCTATGAGTAAATCAAAGATTGGCTCTTCAGATTCAAAAAAGCTGACTTTCCATGGAAATCTATCAGAAAATGATAAGGATAGGAAACTAATTTTCATAGACATCTGAGTCACCTGCTGGCTGAGTTAAGGCGATTGTAGACAATAATCTTCTGTCTAAACATGCCCTTTTATAGCAAATAACACATTTCTTTCCCCCAAGAAAATATCTTCTTATCTGGCAGGAATCCAAGATCTGTTTTCTTTGGTGTTTTATGAAAAGTTCATCCAGAAAATGAGTCTTTCTAACTCCAGGTCCAGCACTCTATACACTATACCACCTAGCTTCCCTCCTACCAGCATAACCCCCATTTAGACCTTCATCAACTCAAACCTAAGCTACTATATCTGGTCTCCCTACTTCAAGTTTCCTCCTCCTCCAATACCTGCCCTGCATACCCCTACTGGATTAATCTTTTCAAAACAACACTTTCATTGAAGGCAGTATGGAATAGTGGGGAAAACATTGGTTCTGGAATCAGAGGACATCTGTGTTCAATCCCACCACTTTGCTACCTATGTGACCCTGAGCAAATCACTTACCTCCCTGGGCCTTGGTTGTCTCATCTGTAAAATGAGGGGTTTATATGAGATAGCCTCCGAGATCCCTTCTAGAACTAATATCCTATGATTTAGAATCATATTATTCTCCTGATCAAACACAATGCCCTCCCCCTCCCCCACTCCACATTGCCTACACCATAAAGTTCACTTCTTCAAGGATCTTCAAAATCTGGCCTTAATCTTACTTTCCATCCTTTCTGTCCATTATTCCATTACATAAACCTTCTAGTTCAATCAAAGCTTGACTTTTTTCACCTTTGCATCTTTTGCCTATGATATTCCCCTTACCTGAAAACCTACCCCTTTCCTCTTTAATGAAATCATACCCATCTTTCAGGACTCATTTCCTCCATGAAGCCTTTACCAGACATTCTAGCCTGAATTACCAGACCTTCTACTGAATCTCAATAGCAATGAGGTACAGCAATGTAACCTCAGGCAAGTCCCAACCTCCCTGTGCCTCAATTTCATTCTCTATAAAATGGGGGAAATAATGTCTCGCACTTACATATTGTTTTGAGGTTCACAAGGTGTTTTCATCATAACAATGCTATTTGCTTGTGAAGCTCTTGAGAGGATGTCTATAAAGTATTCTGCAACCATAAAGTGTTATTCACTCAGAAGCTATCCTAATCATTATTAAGAAGAATAGGATTTAATGGCACTACTACTCAACAGGTACTTCTTTACTGGCCTTTCCCTTAGTTATCTTTATGTATCTATCCAATTTCTCCTACTAGACCAAGAGTCCTTAACCTGAGATCCATAAATTTGTGGACTTTTTTCTATTTTGCTTTTTAAAAAATATTTTGATAACTCTACTTCAAAATAATTGGTTCCCCTTGTAATCTCATTTAGCTTACTTTAAGCATTTAGAAGTATTGTTCTGAGAAGTCCACAGGCTTCCAATTCTGCCAAAGTGGTCCGTGAAACAACCTCTGTGACTAGACTGTAAGTTCCTTGAGGGCAAGGACCATGTTTCTTTGTTTGCACCACAGAGCCTAGCAGAATACTTTTCACTATAGTAGGTGCCCAATACATATTTGATCCATGACACAGATAGACACACCCTTCCCACTCTAACAGACCAAATGCATAGTTTCCCAATCATTTCCAAGGAGGGATGGGAGGAGTGAGTAGGGGTGGGAGTGGGGGATAGGGGGTTGACCGGAAGGGAAGACAGTTGCGAATAAATGTTTAAGGCCATTTTATCCATATTCAGATTCAGAAAATTTCTTTTTTTTATTACCAAACACCAAAGCTTCTGTGTCCATAAGACATGAAACAACCGCTTGAAACCCAAATTGACAGAGAGACTTTTGTTTTTCAGAGATTAAAACACTCAGCTGCTCACTTACTCCGAAAGATGACAAAGCATGACTATTCATTACCTCAGGCTACACCACGGAGAAGCTGAGTAAGAAATGACCCTCACTCAGTTCTGCGGATTGAGATCACAGGGGTTTTAAGGTCAGGCTGAAACTCCATTTCCATTTTTTTTCCCCTTTCCTCTTGGGTAAAAACCACTCTGAGAAAATCCTGTATTCTCCTCTAATCAGGATTTCAGAGAGTCACTGCCACTCACCACAGTTGCCGTTCCTGGCCTGACCGGCTGTGCTGGGAATTTAACTGATGTCTCCACCCTAGCAGCATGTGGAACCAATGTAACAGAGAACAGCTCAGAGATGAAAATGGAGCAACTCTGGCAGTCCTAGCTGCCTGAGGTAGCCAATAAAAATGATCCCTGGTCGCAGCATTAAGCATTAAAGGGAAACAAATTAGCAGAAGCAAGTTCTGGTTTGCATCCAAACAATGCAAGTAAAAGTCATCTTCCCGACAGTTTGTCCAGAGGATTACTGCTATGAAGAGTGTTGGCAGAATGTGTAGAGAGGCTGCAAGGGCCCCCATGTATTGCAACCCCTTCGTTGTACAGCTAAGCAAGCTGAAGCCCAGGGAGATGAATTACTTTCCCAAGGTCACACATTTAGTAAATATTAAAAGGCAGGATTCGTAACCCAGAGCTCTGACTCCAGAATCGATGGGCTGCCCTCTATCCTAAGCTGCCTCCAAGCTAGGGAAATGAAAGTAAAATCCTAAACTTTACTTAAACTTTATAAACTTTATGGATGCACAGGAAAGCAAGCTTTTGAGAGGGACCAGAGCTATAGTAGACAGAATACTGGCCTCAGAATAATAAAAACATGAGTTTAAATCATGCCTCTAATAATCAACTGGGGAGGGAGGAAGGGATGGGGCATGCGTATCTTCAGGTACTTGAAGAGCTGCATTTTGGGAAAGGGATTAGGCTTGGTCACATGGCACAGAGCTAGGAAAAATGGAAAGTTACAAAAACACAGATATAGAATGAACTTGAAGAACACTTTCCCAGGGCTTAATATATCCAAAAAGTGGAATGAGCTCCTCCAGAAGGTGGTGGAGTCCCTCCTATTAGACATCTGTAAGGTAGAATGACCACCTGCTGAGGCTATTGTAGGGGGGAATTCCTGGTCAGGAAGGGCTTGATCTTTCCATCTCTCATAACTAGCAATTCTGCCTCCAGTGTACCAGGTCAATCCTTGATGGAGGATTTATGAGAAAGCAGAAAAAAACTGAGAGGGATGCAAAGGCACAGACTGGTTGTTATTCTTATTGTTGAGGGGGAACACCCAGACCTCTGTTTAACCAAGAGTTCTAAAGAATTCTGATATATCAATTGAAATTCCATCAATTAAAGATGAGTTTTGGTTTTTTAAATGTCTCTAGGAGGACCATAGGATCATAGCTTTAAAACTAGAAAGGATTCTAGAAGTCTAGATATCTAAGACAATGCCTTTATTTGATAATTGAGGAAATGAGTCCAAGAGAAGTACAGTGACTTAACCAAGGTCACACACACACACACACACACACACACAAGGTAAGTAGCAGAGCCCAGATTCAAACCAATGGAATCAGCTACAATGAGAGCTTTGATAGAAGAGGAAAGAGGATCAGAGAATATTTTAACACAAAGATCATTTTTGGTGCTAGAATAGGTCTAGGTATGGGCTCAATGGATCCCAAGAGGCCATAGGGCCACAAGGAGAGAGGAAATAAGAGAATACCAAAGAAAAACCTCATTTATTTCAAAACTTTGGCTAAGACTAGTTCTAACTTCCTTTTTCTTATACTTGCAATATCATATAGTCCCTTCTTCCAAGACCCAGAAATCAACAGTGAGTTCTGAACAACTAGACACAACTTCTCAATTTTCTGATCCCACATCATATAGTTCTATTTATGTGTTTATAGTCCTATATCATATTCAAATTTGTGTCATACTTATCTGCATAGAAAGCCCAGCTTTTCAATACTAACATTCTACTGGTGTTGCTTCACAACTCTGACACATGGAACACCATTGCCTCCAAAGAACTAAAAATGTTCATCACACAGAGGGCTTTAAAAATGTACTTCATGGACCTGAGCAGTCTGCAACATTGCAACGAACTCCAAAGATGAACAAAAGCAAAGAATAATATCAAGAAAGTATATGACATGGAAAAAAAAAGGTGGTCTGATCATGTGGCCAGAGCAATGGATGACTGGAGGACAGCAATAATGTTCCTCTAGCTCCATCACCACGTCGGGAGAAATTGAGGAAGGCCCCCAGAGTGTTGGGTGGACCCCTTGTGGTGAATTTCTTGGGAGAAGATGGACAGAGGCACATGGGATGAGAGGGTACAGAAGGGTAGATGTGCATGGGCAAGTATTAATAGATTGGGATCTGTCTTGTTGAAGGGAACTCTCAAATGAATAAGATCACAGATGCATTTGAATGTCCTACCTACACTACTAGATTGAAAACCTTTAATGTCTCATTTATTTTTGTTTCTTCCTAAAGTCAAGCATAGATACACTGTATAGAGTAATGCCTAAGAAAGATTTAGTGAATTGATGAACCAACTAATTAATACATAACATTCATAGATTAGGGACTCTCACTGCCTGTTACCTTCTCCTTCTTAGATATCCATACTTGTTAGGAATATTAAAACAACACACTTTGTATGATGTGGAAATGTTTTTCTATTTCACTCAGAGAGGTTCTCTTCAATCTAATCTACTTAGTAGACTATTAAGTTCCTTGAATCCTTAAGAGCAAGAACCATATCTTGGGTACCAAGTGTGGCCATCCTCTTGACTTCAGACTTCAATCCCCAGCACTGAGTAAGAACCATACCCTCTAATTTAGTAGCACTTCATTCTGGGAGCTCCTCTTTATGCCACGGTTCATTTTTAAAATGAACTAGGCTGGAACATTTAAAACTGTGGATGGTGATGTTATACTTTACATCAATACATGGGAGATAATTTTGGAGCTTGAATTATGCTGGGACACACCAGTGTGGGGCTTGGAACAACGTGAGAGCACTGGGATCCTGGAGGCTTGAAGAGACACACAAAGGGGTGGGAGGATACCCTATTTCCATTTTGAATTCATTAGCAGATAAAGGTCTATTATAATACCTCCCCCGCCTGGGATGGAAAATTCTTACCTTAAGAATCCTGCATACCACAAGATGAGAAATTTTCTAAAGGGCAGGAGAACCCACAGAATCTATGTCAAGGTGGCTGATCTGCAGTAGGGAATTGTCTAAGGGCATCAGAAAGCTAGGAGACATGATGCACAAAGCACTAGACTTGGAGTCAGGAAGGCTTGAGTGAATCCTGCCTCTCAGACTCTCAGGTGAAGCTCTGGGCAAATCATTTAACCTGTCAGACTCAGTTTCCTCATCTACAAACTGGACACAATAATAGTACCTACAAGGCAGAGTTATTGTCAGGATCAAATGAGATAACAGGTAACATCCTTCACAAACCTCAAAGCACTGTGTGAATGTTAGTTATTAGTTCTCTGAACCTCTTTTAGGGAACTGTGTGGATCAAGGTATCAGACTATTCCATGAAACTTTGCTAAGGGAAGCAGCCCCAGAAGCAGAAAAGTCACTTCCTGACAGAGGGTCCTCAGGATATGCATGGATACAATTTCTGAAAAATATGATTACTTTAAAATTTTTTTAAGCTACTGAAAAAGCCTACTTAAAGTGCCCATTGCATTAAGTAGGTAAGAGATGCCATAGTACTATAAATGAGTCACCTTTTCCTCTGGCAGATTAAGGGGAAGCAAAATTTATTAGAGTAATTAAGCGAGAAGTAATTCAGCACATTGAAGTAGAGGGTAGCCATAACATTCATGTGAATATGAATAACATTCCTGCACAGCTGTATATTCTAGGGGGTGGAAATGTGTTGCTCACATTCATCTTCAATTGTTGCACAAAAGCATGTCCATGTAATGTGGATTTCCTCGATGTCTCATTTTAAATGACCAAACCCTGCATGGAAAAGCAGGGCAAGAAATAAAAGTGATGCATCTAAATTCTTAGCTAGCTAAAAGTTGACATCCCCTAATGGCATTTCAAATAAGATCAAAAGGTTTCCAAATTTCAGCCACAATTATAACTTTAAGCAATTTGCATACTCTTCAGTACCAAATTCCTAAAGCTCACAATCTTGTGTCTTCATTATCCCCTTTTAGGTTTCATGAGGAAATTAATTTATTTCCCCAGAAAACATACCCATTTCCCCCTTCAATTCTCACTTAATCTTAACAATTATTAAACAACAATTAAAAATTAACTGAAGCAGTCCAACTAATACAGTCTACCAACAGTAGCCATGTACAAAGATAGAAATAATTCCAAGAATGACTCATCCTCTTCCCTCCCCCTAGCATCTCCCCTTCCCATTGAAAACAGGCCATAGTCATTACACTCTATGGGTTGAGCCACCAAGTACAATCTCAATAATTTCTTGTCAAATTCAGTTATGAGCAGGATGGATTGTTTAAAAGCCAAGTATTACATACCCCTTTTTTGAAAGAATATAGACTGATATCCATACTGGAACTGATTTTATGAATTGGTGGAGTTGTTTATGTTGTAAGATAGATCAATCAATCAACAAGCATTTATCAGGCACCTACTATATGATGGACACAGTACTAGGCACTAGGGATACAAATAAAAAGTAAATAATCCCTAGTCTCAAGGAATTTACATTCTAATGTCCTATTGTGCTAAGATTAGAGAGGGGTCCTAAACCAAGTCCTATCCCTCAAGCATCTCTCCCACCTTGCTTAAAAAACTAAAACTAAAATTTAAGATTAATTCCTTTGGATATTCAAAACCCAAATGAACAAATCTCAAGAAGGAATAACACTCTAAGCTGGAGGGTTAAACATAATTGATCATTCCATCTATAAAGTGGAGTAGATTGATCACAGGCTGACCCTTAATGACATGGTCCCTTCCCTGTCACAGGAGTTTGTTGTTTTGTTTTATTAAAGGCTAGGATTGGGTTATTGCCATGTCAAATCATATCTCTTCTCCAGTGATCTTTTCACTTAAGAAAATTTAAAGGTAGATCTCTTAAAATATTTGGAGACCTGTCTTAAGACTTGATTTCATTTTAGATGAAGAAGGTAAGGCTGGTAGTGATAGTCTAAGACAGGGAAAGGGTAGGGAGTGCTGAAGGGGGTAAAAAAAGTACTGAAAAAGGAGTCAAGGGAGTGCTCAAGATGAACTTCACCAACTTTTCAGTTATGCCTAGGCCTAATCCCCTTTCTGTCCTCTCTTTGAGATAACAGGATCCTTGAGATAGTGTTGTGTGTCTGGCACATTTTCTTTAGTTGATGATGCTTTAAGCATTCATTCTATTTATCCTCATATAATCTTTATGGTTTTACTGCATGGGTACTAGCCTTTTACTTATTCCTCATATATCTTATTGACATTTTACACATGCTTTTAAAAATGAAAAAAAAAACAGATCCAGAGTTGTACTTTGTTGGATATTCTATAATAAACCAGAACTACAATTTATAGAACAGTAAAAATATAGACTCCAAATACATTCATTAGTGACTAGCAGAATGTCATTCTATGCTGTCTTTTCAGATAGGTCTCATTCGGCAACACAGTCTTATAAATAACTCATTTCTCAGGGTAAGTATTATAAAAAGTCAGAGGTGAAAAGTCACAAATGCTAGTCTTCTTGCCTTCTGCATTTTCAATTTCTTAAAAATGAAAGTTGAGAAAGCTGTTGGCAACATGAGGGAGTAAAGTATTAAATATATTATAAAGTCACAAAAGGCAACATTTTATTGAAATTGATAAGAGATATATATATGTGTGTATATATATATATATATATATATATATATATATATATAAACACAACACTTCTATATGCCCTACAAACAGAGAAAAGAAAAGACAAGAAAAATGCACACACACATACAAACACACATTCAAATAGTCAGGACTAAATCAGGACTGAAGCCCAGAACTCCTGACTGGCAGTTTGTTGCCAGACAATGCTGCCTCTGAGAATTTCTTAGTTCCACCCTTTGGCCCAATTATGGCTTTTCCTCATTGTCTAATTCTTTGGCTTCCTTCCTTCATTCATATGAACCTGCAACTAGAAAGGTTGGAATCAGATTAAGGTGGTTGCTTACCACTGTCTTCTTATTTTCTCCCCACTAGTACTTTATTGAATATTCCACCATAATAAAAAAATTTGTTTATGGAACAGCAAGAGTGATCTTTGTGTTAAAAAAAACAATGGGATAGATGCCTAGGATTTATTCTCTTAGGCAATTCCCAAGCCAAGTGGTTAAATGGTCACTTTGGCTCTAAATGAACCCAGTGGAGTAGCTATAATTCATTATGGGAAGGAAAAAATATTCCTTCACCAGGTGGCATATCATTTTGAATTTCCCACTAACTAAGGTGTAAAAATGCCCTGCCTATTTGTGATGCAGAAGATACAAAAATAAATGATCACTAGTCTTAGATGCTCATATCTAATCACAGGAACCTTGTGACTACCAGGAGTCAATCTGATTTTATTGTACTGAGGAGTCTTAGGTTTAAGGAGGGAGAAAGTAGATCAGCCCAGGACTCCTCAAGTTCCCTCCTGAGCCAAACCAAATCCTCCAAGTACCTAATTAATCTAGATCCTTAGAGGCTAGAATTAGAGTCAGCTGGACCTCTTGAAGGCACATCTGGACTGCAACCACTTCTCTTATGAGACTGTCCTAACATAAAAACATATTCATAAGGTAGCTTGAGCCAGACCAAACTCCAGGGATTTGTCAAGTTGTGAGAGCAGACTGTCATGTGTATCAGTGGAAGCCATATCCCCAAGCAGTCAATAGTGTATATAGTGTATAGAGATGTGTCAACACTTTTTTGTTGTCCCCAGAGTGGAACTAGAATGTTTGGCAATGTCTTCATTGTTCTAAAGAGGATAAGGGGATTCTATTTAACTATTACCCATAAATGACCATTTTTACCTGAAATTTTCTTATTATGGTTGCTATTGTTCCCCAAGGATGTTTTAAATACACTTGGAGGACCCAGGAGGATTAGCTTTTCTTTTCCCCCACTTCACCCTTGCCACTATTAGATGTCAATTTTAACCCAAATCAGGGTCTGTCAGGGTTTAAAGACAAGCCCATAGAATGACAAAGTGATGAGTGGCTAGGTAGGGGCAGTGGGCCTGCTGTTTAGTGGGGCCTATAAGGAAGGTAGAATACTGGGGCTAGGGGCAACTTTATTAGATGCCACCAGATATATTGTTGTACTTGGGGGTCAAAAAGACCAGAGTTTTATATTGAACTTCTGACCTTTATTGACCCAGGACAAGTTACTTAATCTCACTAAGTCTCTGTTTCTTCATCCATAAAAGGAAGGCACTTGTACTAAATGGTTTCTAACACACCTTCTAGCTCTAAATATATTCCACGACCTCTATTGTGTATAAGTGAACATTTCTTAAAAAAACAACTTCGCTAACATTAAACTTAGTTAATATAGTTTGATATCTTGGGGGGGGGGGCAGGTTATGAATTTCTAGTTTGAAGGCAATGGGATGAAATGGCTGGCAATGCACTTGACCTGGAGTCGGAAGACTAGGTTTCTCATCTGAATTTGGCCACTTACTTTGACCTGAGCTTTCTCATCTGTAATTATAATAATACTTGTTCTACCTGCTTCATGGGGTTGCTGATAAGATCAAATGAAATAAAGGACAGGAAGTGCTTGTGTTTGTCCTTGTTTTTGAAGAGGACCATGTCATCAAGGAAATGAATGATCATTACCTCAGTCTTAAGTGAGTACATGAAAAGTCCTTAGACTAAAAGGGTCAAGAGATCCCATTGCATCCTGGGTCATCTCTAGTCATCCTGATGACTATCAGGTCACTGGACCCAGATGATTCTGGAAGAGGTGAAGCTGGCGACCTTACACAGCCCTTCCTCACTCAAATAAAAGTCAACTGCAAGTCATGTCATCATTTCCCTGATGTCATGGTCCTCTTTGAAAATGGACAAATACAACCTATCAGTAGGCTGAGCTGCCTCAATGGGGACCCAGTTAGTTGGATAACTCAGCTCATCCTCTCCCTCTACTTCTCCTTCTCCTTCTCCTCTCCAAAAAGAGGTAAATTTTGATGACTAGAAGCTGTCCACTTAAGGTTTATTGGCTAGATCCTTCCTTCCTTCCTTCCTTGCTTCCTTCCTTCCTTCTTTCTTTCCAAAACTTAGACCCATTTCACTCTGAAGCTCATAGATTGGACCACAATAGGTCCCTGCCCAAGTTGTATTTTGGGCTCTCCTGGCTTAGTTACCTGTCAATGGTAACTGTTTCGCTTTGGAACACCAAGTCTGAGGGTCTTTCCCTCCCAGCTTGATATTTTTTCTTTTTTCTTTTTCTAATTAAGGGGGCATCCCTTGATTCACTTCTTAAAGAGGCCTATTCAATTAATGGGCATTAACTTACTCTGAGTGAGTGCCTTAGCTTAAAAGGGCCAGGGTCTCCCATTGCATCCTGGGCCATCTCCAGTTATCCTGATGAATATCAGGTCACTGGATCCAGATGGCTGTAGAGGAGAAAGTGAGGCTGGTGACCTTGCACAGCCCTTCCTCACATGAAGTGCTACATGAGCCTGAAAGCATGGAGAAGTTAAATTGTTATTACCATTAATTAGCAACCCATTCCACCATGAAGATGATACTTAAAGTGGAATGTTAGAAACCCAGTACTATAATACTGATGCCATCACTAATAAGCAAATAGAAGAAAATTGCTCATATACCATACATATGATAGGCATCACTAAGTCAATCCATACCTCCTACCTCCACTCAACACCACCATTTATTTATAATTTAATAAGATCAGTTTAATAATAATAAAATAATAGCTTACATTTACGTAGTACTTTAAGTTTCACAAAGCACTTATTTTATTTTTACAAAAACCTTAGGAGGTAGGTGCCATTATTATCCCCATTTTACAAATGAAGAAACTGAGACTGACAGAGATTAAATGACTCATCCAGGGTCATACAGTTGATAAGTGTTAGAGGTAGGATCAGAATTGACTGAATCTGACTCCAGGTCCAGGGGTATATCTACAGTGTGTCACCTACCTGCCTTAGTTTAGAGTTGGTTTCCAGCCCTAAACCAAGGGAAGGGACCTTAAACTATAGACATTGAATTCAACCCCCTCATTTTACAAATAAGGACAAAGACCTAGATAGTTTATTGTCTTGCCCAGGGTTACACAGCTAGTAAGTGTCTGAGTATTTTTTGTCACTTTCTGTATGCCTACCCCTTTCCTAGGTGTTTTACACTCTAAAAGATGAGACCTACCATATGGAACAGATAAGTAACAACACAATGCAGGATGAAGAAATGTGCCAAAATAAATGATAAGTACTTTAACTGCTTTAGGGCATCTCAAAAGCAAAGGCTAGAGAGAAATGGAAAGGACTTATGGAAGGATTCAGATAAAAATAGAGGTTGGGAAAAGCCTTCTGGGTGAGAGGGCATAGCTTGAGCAGTCCGCTCATAGGCTCCAGAATGAGCAGGATTTCTTTGTTGAACAATGGGAACACTAGCACAAACTGAGCAGAGGGCTGGTGTTGGAGAATAATGAGAGATAATATTGACTAGGTGATATGGGACCAGAACCCTGAATGATGGGGTGAGGAATTTCCACTTTGGAGGATCTTTGGCAATATTTAAGAAGGGAGTGGACCATGATGAAAGGAAGATTAATCTATGGTGAGATGTAACATGGAATAAAGTCAGGAAAAATTAGGATGGAAACAGTTAGAAAACCACATCCATAATCCAGAAGCAAGATGACCTGACCCTAAACCAAGGGCCTTTTGTGTCATAGCCTCCTTTGGTAGCCTAGTGAAGTCTATAAATCTCCTCTCAGAATGTTTTTCAATGCATAAAATACATAGGTTTGAAAAGGAAACCAATTATATTAAAATATAATTATTCAAGTATTTTTAAATCCATGGACCCAGGTTAAAAACTTTTGTCCCGGACTAATGTAGTGGAAGAGAAACACAAATCTATGTGAAATACATTTCAAAGAAAATATTAATAGAACTTGGTGAAGTTGAATAAGAAAAAAGAAGGATCAAAGAATATGTGAGTTTTGAATCTGAATAATTGAGATGTCCCCCTGATTACACTATTAGCTCAACCAGATTGCTGGAAACTACTAGAAAAAAACAGAGTCTAGATTCCCCCAAGTGGTAACTAATCTGTATTGGATTGTAGGACCTTACAAGTGAAGGACAGGACCTATGAAGAAATCTACCCATATATTCAATATCAATCAAGACTTTAAAAAAAATACAGTATTTACTTGAGGTCCTGAAACTTGAGGGAGTCATGGCCAACTTGAAAAGGAACCCCAGCAGTTAACCTGAACAAAAGGATAAGTATCATGCAATGCTGCAGCTGAAAGGATCATAGTCAATGAGGAGCCCTATGGGAAATAATAATAACCACCACCACAACAACAATACCTACTATGTACCAAGCAATGTGTTAAGTGCTTTACAAATATTAACTCATAGTTCCTTACAACAACCCTGGGATATAGGTGCCATTATTATCCCCATTTGATAGGTGAGAAAACTGAGGTTAAATGGTTTGCCTAAGATTACACAGCTAATATATGAGAGTAAATTTAACCTCAGGTTTTTCTGATTCTAGATCCAGAGCTCTACATACCATGCTACTTATAATATTAATTATTAATAACTATGGCTATTAAAGCTAGAAAATAAAAGGTTTGGAAATAATTTTCAATATAATTATGTTGGCTAATTCTTATCTTAGTAAAATGAAAAGGTTGTCAGGTCCATAGTGATAGATTTCCTGTCATAGATTTAGAGCTGGAGGAGGCTGTGGAGGTTATTTTTGTCCAACCCTCTTGTTTGATAGATGAGGAAACTGCAGACCTCACCTCAGGTCACATAGAAAGTAAGCATCAGAAGTAGAATTTGAACCCAAATCCTCTCATTCCAAGTCCGTAGTTCTGAATATATAAAGGTAAGGAAGCCAGCCTTCCAACTTATTCAAGGACTTTCTAGAAAACTACAGAATAGGAGAGGAGAGCCTGAATTGAGCCCAGCTGGTCAACAGAAGAGACCATCGTCTTAGGTGATACCCGCACCTGCCCCAGAGAGTCTGCTCTGATGCCAGGCTATCCTTGCTCAAGATGAGCACCAGAAAACTGCACTGGTTTCAGGAATTATATTTAATTACAAGCATCTGCTCCTCAGTCTTTTTCCTATATACATTGCACATCCAAAGGTGGCAGCTTGAAGGGAGAGATCTTAAGGAAAGGGGGCATTTTCAAACTTTTGAGATAGCTCTTGAAACAATTGAACCTCTAGGCAAATGTAAGATTAGAGAGGCCTCTCAGAAAAGTTCCAAACCAGTTTTATGAAGCCCTACAGTAAGGTAAGTACAGACATCACCCCACCCTACTCCACCCTCAGTTGCATTCCCTCCAACCAGAAAGATTTGTCTTCATACCCCTGATGTCTTGCACAGTAGCTGGCATTATGGCAGGAACTTATAAATGCTTGTTGCTTAATTGAGGGAATGGAAACAGGGGATATGATCATCAGGAGTCATTGTTCTAGACCTGGATAAAGCACAGAGGCCATTTAACCCAAGTCCCTCATTTTAGAGATAAAAATACTGAGGCCCAAGGAAGTGAAGTATTTTGCTCAGAGTCGCATAGATAATGTCAGACCTGCAATTTAAAGAAGTTAATGGCATCTTCCAGTATACCATAAATGACCTGCCTTTTCTGATTCAAATCTATCAATATACCTTAACCCAAATGCCTTTTTCCCTGGTCAATGATACAAAATTTACAATTCAATCCAGAGGAATATGGTGTAGTGACAAAGTATTCAAAGGTCCAGCAGGTGCCAGGCTAGTATTTAGACTGCCAATGGCAAAAGACAAGGGCCACCACAACATTGCATGATGGAAAGGATTTTGAACCAAGTTGGTCAATAAGGCTTA
The DNA here is from genome assembly GCF_028583685.1 of Petaurus breviceps papuanus. Taxonomy (NCBI): domain Eukaryota; kingdom Metazoa; phylum Chordata; class Mammalia; order Diprotodontia; family Petauridae; genus Petaurus; species Petaurus breviceps. The sequence continues at coordinate 70,283,747 of NW_027186296.1, read as the reverse complement.
AAGTATAAGAAGAATGTAAAATAATGGGTATTATGAAGTACTTCCAACTCTGAGGATTAGGAAACACTGAAGGAAACTTTAAAAATTGTAAAAATCTCCACATGAAGCTATTTGAAAGACCACAGTAAGCAACTATTCATCTAGAATTTAAGAGCAATCCCTCCTAGAAAGGACTAGATTAAATATCTCCTAAAGGATTCAGCCCAAGAAACTATGATAATTTGTAACCATGCTCTATAAGATCATGAGTCCCTTTAATTATTGACATACAGGAAGAGACTGGATGTCTCTGATTTGTTTCTGCAATTACATGCCTTTTCTCTGTGACATTCAGAAAGACTGAGAGACTTCCAGTGGCCAAGCCATTAATCTCATAACTTTCTAATGTAGTATACTAACCTTAAAATAAATCATTGCATAGTGTTCAATATGTCTAAAGAACAAACTATTCTGCCCTCTTTATATTGTCCAGGCAACTACATGCTATAAATTGTTATTTCTTAAACAAAGAAACAACAAAAATCAAGAGTTTTGACAAGATACAGTTTGTTTTGGTGAAAAATGTCTGTTAACAGACAAGTGATATTTAAATGTCTCTTTTACAAGATGAATATTTTTTCAAAACTGATGTTTTTGATTGTGTAAGGCTTTACCATACTTTATCTTCAGTTTTATTAAGTCCAATAGCACTATCAACAAAGTGAATTATATTTAGCTGTTGCTGTTAACAAGTTGAAAGTATGATGGAGATAAGTAGGCCTAGCTCATTGATTAGCACTGGCCTTTCCATTGACCTGGAAATACCACCAAACCTCTCTGGTTATAGACTGAAAAGTAAATAGCCTTAGTGGAGGTAAGATCACCAACTCTTTGTCCCCCAAAATTTACTTGCCACAATGTACCAACATTTAAGAAAATATCATGGGGGAGGTGGAGAGCAGGCACAAGAAGCTGAGAAAGGAGGGGAGAGAATTTATTCTAATGCTTGGTTTACTTATATAGAACTAGTCCAAGAATGATATAATCTGCAAAAGTACTGTCAGTCACCAAGAAGTTTTTAAAAGCTTACTATATGGAAGGCACTATGCTCTGCCCACAAAGAACTTACATTTTAATAAGAAAGACAACCTGTAAACAACTACATCTATACGAGAAATAAATATATTCTCAGCGAGTAAGAGCACCGGCTCCAGTGTCGGGATGACCTGGATCAAGTCCTGACTCAGATACTCAGCACCACACCCAGAAATAACTGGCCGTGTAACCTTGAGCAAGTTACTTAACCCCAATTGCTTAAAAAAAAAAAAGAAAGAAATATATATACATCTCTCTCTTGATATATATACATGTACATGTGTGTATATGTATATATATACATATACACATACATGTATATACACATACACACATATATATGTGTGTATGCATATATATATATATATGTTAGATTGAAGGCCATCTCAGAAGGAAGGCGCAAGCATTAAGAAAGAATAGTAAAGGATTATAGCAGAAGGTGGAATTTTTTATTGTTTGTTGTTGGTTTGTCCTTCTTAATAGAAAACAACCAATGATATCACAATCGAGGTCAAGGTACAGTGTGTTCAACTATGGCTGAGCAGACCAATACGAGTTCAGAAGACGACCACAAGTCAGGCACAAATGGTCTGTTTGAACATTTGGGACTGAGATGTCTAGACTTAACACGGCTCACATTTCCTTTGTGCAATTTTTAGCTAAGACTTGAAGGAAATTAGGGGTAGCCAGGAGGCAGAGGTGAGGAGGGACAGCATTCTAAGTGTGGGGGACAGACATTGAAAATACACAAAATCAAGAGACAGGAGTTAAAATAACACCAAGAAGGGAAGTAAAGTGTAAGAAGACTTAGAAAGTTAGGATTCAGGCAAAAAATAGGATTTTCTTTTCAGTTGTGTGGGTAATTCATGGAACCCTTCTCCCCAGGAATTACTATGCAAAAATGGATTTAAATTATATTGACCAGAGACACATCTATTGGATGTTAATAGGGATTTGAAATATGGCTGCCACCATATTTGCTCTTTCTCTCTCTTCACTCCTTGCCTGTGATCCTTGTCAGATGTCTGTCTTTAACATCAACTTTGCGTTATACCAAACTGCATAACAGATTTTGTAGATTTTGACATTACAGGATGGAACAGTACCAAAATGGTAACCTAATGTGTAAAACAAACTCATATTTTAGAAATCAATAATAATCCACATTTATATCACCCCTTAAGGTTTGCAAAACACTTATCTCACTTGATCCTCTCAATAATACTATCAGTTCAGTATTCTTCTCCTTAGCCTACAGACAAAAAGAAATCCACTCCCATCCCCAAAATGTTCTCCATGAACAAGAAACTCCACCTCCTGACTCTGGGCATTTTCTCCTTCATGCCCCAAAAGTTGGCCTTCCTCAGTTCCATCTGCTGACTTCGCTGGCTTTCATTAAGTCAATCAAAATCACATCTTTTCCTGGATGCCTTCTTCAACCTCTACTAATTGGAGTGCCTTCCGTCTATTAATTATTTTCTATTTATCCCGTATATAGCTTGTTTTATACATATGTTTACATATCATCTCCCCCACTAGGCTGTAAATTCCTTGAAGGTAGGAACCGTCTTTTGTCTCTTTTTGTAACCCCAATGCCTGACATGTAGTAGGTGCTTAATAAATGTTTACTGATTGGTTGATTGACTTGTGTATGTGTATTTCCAAAGATCTTAAGCTCCAAGTGGGAAGAAAAAGTAGTAGATTTCTTCTGCTTGGTCCCAAAAGGTAGAATGAGAAGCAATGGGTGTTTGCTAGAAAGAAACACTAGGGTTCATGTTAAGAAAAACTTCTTTCACAATCAAAACTAAAGTGGAATGAGCTACCTTAAGAAGTCACAGGATCACAAAATCATAGGTTTAGCACTAGAAGAGACTTTAAGGTTCATCTATTCTAGTTCTTTAGTTTTACAGATAAGGGAACCAAGACCCAGAAAGGTTAATTGATTTACTGAAGGACTCAAGGTTAAGTGTCAAAGTCTGCAAATGAACCTTTGATCTCTGAATCCAAATGCAGTTTCCCCTTATTGGAGGTGTTGCAAATGGGATGATTTTACAGGAATAAATTGAATAGATGGCCCACTAACATCCCTTCCATACTGAAATGCTATGATTCTTAGTCTTATCTAAAGTTTTTTCCCAGAACAGACCTTCACAAAAATGTGTTGAATTGAATGGAAGTGCTCAGGATCACTTAAAATAAAAACAGGATGCTGATAATTATGGATGGAAAGTTAGAATGGAAAGGATCCTTTCATTAAGCATTGAAGTGACCTAGAATTCTTATTACAGCACTTATTTTTAATTTTAGCCCTGGGATTTCAGAGTCAAGTCCAGGTTTTCAAAAAAGCCTCCAGAAAATTTAACCAAGGTAACTCATTATTACCCTTTCAATTGATCAGTATGTTGAGTAACATTTTAAATTCAAATTAATTAGAACAATGACTACCAAAAAAAAAGCCAGTGTTTTGTTAACAATCTATGTTTTCAAGAATTTGAAAATTCTTGAATTTCATGTTTCACAGTATCATAACTAGTGAATTTTCTACTACCTGAAACAAATACCTTTTTACTCCATTGTTTGATGTTACTTTTTTTTTTTGGTCCAGACCTGTAATTTCATCTCCAAAGGTTACTCACAGCATGGAAACTCCCTCCACTAATGCAGCTCAGCAACTACTCTAGAATTTGCCGCTTTTAAGAGAATTGCCAGGGTACTAAGACTTTATTTGCCCATGATCACATAACTAATATGCATCAGAAGCAAGATTTGAACCATGTTTTCCCTGACTCCAAACCCAACACTTTACTCACTACTCCACAATACCACAGTCATAACTTATAACTATTATATAAGGACTTTTAGAGAAATATTTTCAGCATTATTCTTCATTAATCTTGCTAACCCTCACATTAGACTATCTCCCAGAATGCATAATAATATTTTGTACCACACAGTGGGTGGTGATTTAATATTCCTGCTACCCCACTCCTCGAATTCAAACAGCTGAGGAAAATAGAGGTTAAAAACATGCACATTTTGCCCAAAGTAAATTAGAGGCAAGGCCATCACTGAATCAGGGACATTGCAATTATCTGTATGGTCATTTTATTCTTACTTCTTTAAATCCATCTTTAACAGTGCATTTTCTTAGAACGTGTATTAAAAGTTTTAACTGATTTTTCTCCCAAAGAGCTCTGAAACAGTTTGATACATTATAAATGCAATCAACCACATGTAAAAAGGAAAGCAAAAGAAACAATAAAGGAATGGTATGTTGCTGGGTTGGGTTTTGGGGGGGGGGTAGTGGAAAGGTGATTGGGAGTGGCAGGGCAGAAAGCAAAGGATAGCCAAGCAACTCAAAAGATTAAATGTCCATTCAACAGTCTCACTTTTAGAGCACCTGAATAAAAGCTGACCACATTAAAAATGACCGGGAATCTCTACACTCATTTTAAATTCTGACCTTAGTTCAATTCTTAGTTGAAAAACAGGGGCTCATACACACACACACACACACACACACACACACACACACACCACCACCACCACCACCACCACCACCACCACCACCACCACCAACCCTACAAGTAACAGCAGGAATATAGCTTCAGGCACACATACCCATCCAAACTATACACTCCCACCCAAGAAGAGGGGAAAAAAGAGAATGATTGGGACCAACACCATTCAACATTTTTTTTTTTTTTACAAATGGAAATGTGTGATTCATTCTATTAAACATTGTAAAACTTGGGAGACAAAAGTAAACATCCCTCAGTTACTACCATGGGGACATGGAGGGAAACAGCCTACAAAACCTCTGTAGGGGCACTACATATAGCTAGCTATAAACCAACCATGAAAAATGGTACCACTGTTACATGAATTACCAAGCTAGTAATGAAAAAAAAAACTTTGTATAAAGCTTTATGTTTCTGAAAACACTTTTATTTTCCTAAGTTATGTCAGGCTTTGAATATGCTCTGACAGTCTGTCTATCAGACATGGGGAACCTGCAGACTTGAGGCTACATATGGCCCTCTAGGTCTTCAAGTGCAGCCTTTTGCCATACTTGGACCTGAATCCAAGGATTCAGTCAAAGGGCTGTACTTGAGGACCTACAGGACCACATGTGGCCTTGAGGCCTCCAGGTTTCCCACCCCTATACTATATAGTTTGATGATTATTAATCATCTCTGGCAACCTAGATTTAGCCTGGGGGAAAGTAGCCAATAAGCCCTTTGGGTGCCTAACCATTTTGTAGCAAAGACTGTGGAAATAGCTTTATTATATTTAACTAGTAGTGCAGTAGGTAGAGCACTGGGCTTGGAATCAGGAAGACTCATCTTTCTGAGTTCAAATCTGGCCTCAGATACTTACTAGCTGGGTGATCCTCCCCCTGGTTAAATCATTTCACCCTGTTTGCCTCAGTTTTCTCATCTGAAGAAGGAAATGACAAACCACTCCAGTATCTTTGTTAAGAAAACCCCAAATGGGGTCACCAAGAGTCAGACACAACAGAAATGACTCAACAACACGTATAAAATATTTACTAGAATAGAATGTTATATTATATTAAATGGCTGATATCATTAAGTAGGATGCTGGACTCATCCATAATAGAAGCTCATAAATTTCTTTAGAGGGCATCCCAAAAGTCTTCCTACAGTTTTAAGTTTTTTTTTTCAAAATAACTTCAGAAGTATAAAAGTTATAAATTTATAAAAAATTTTAAAACCATCACTTGAAAGTTTAATTTTTTAAATTACATTTACAGTTATATAGTTTTATGAATTTTGAATGATAAATATAAATTTTTTCTTTTAACAGTACAGGGCACCTTGTCATGGAAGATACTTTCTCAGCCCACCAGATTGGTATAAAAGATCCTCTTAACCATCTATCTCCATTAGATTTTTTCTTGTGGGGTCACATCAAAATTGTCATATATGCAACAAAACCTCATTCCTCAACTGAAGGATTACAAATGCAATATTTTCAGTTGCCAAGTAGCAGCTGATGTGAGGTTTTTTATGAAGTTCAAAAACCAACTAGAGTAATTTAGACCACAAGATGATCATATTGAATTTTAGTAAGTAATATACTTAATAAGAAATATTATTAAATCATAAATAACCTCTTAAATTTTGTTCTTTGTAGCATTCATACCTCTGTAATAATTAAAGCTTAAGATTTTGCTATGGCTTTTAAAAAGAAAACTGCATTTCGACAATTATAGAGGCACCAAGAGTTATCACTGTTTCCTGGGACTAGGTAAAAGTGAAATTAAAAATCATCATTAGCATTTTCCACCTACAGACCTTATCTTTTGTTATGTTATCAAATAACCTTTTGGAAATGTCCAAGTCTTGTGGGAAGAAGGAAAGGGAATGAGCATTAATTAAGTATCTATCATATGTCAGGCACTTTGTAAACATTATCTCATTCGTTCCTCACAACAGCCCTGGGAAGGAGGTGCTATTATGATCCCCATTTTACAGATAACGAAAGCAGACTTGCCTAGGATCACATATCTAGTAAGTGTCTAAGACCAGATTTGAATTTAGGTCTTCCTGACTCCAGGCCCAATAGTCTATCCACTTGGCCATGTAGCAGCCTTGTGGTTCTGTCTACAGGTTAAAAAAAAAAAACAACTACATAAACAATAAGTATTTTAATACAACCAATTACTCTAGAATAACCAACTACTCATATAGTTTTGTAGGGAATTTTGTTATTTTTCAGTCATGTCCTACTCTTCATGATCCCATTTGGGGTTTTCTTGGCAAAGATATTGGAGTGGTTTGTCTTTTCCTTCTTCAGCACATTTGACAGATGAAGACACTGAGACAAACAGTGTTAAGTGATTTGCCCAGAGTCACACAGCTAGTAAGTATCTGAGGCTGCATTTGAATTCAAGTCTTCCTGACTCCAGGTCCAGCAGAGATCCACTACACCACTTAGCTGCCCATTTTTGTAGGGCATATGGGGCTCTAATGGCAGCTAAATGACACATCTCCCTGAGTTCAAATCTGGCCTCAGATACTTACTAGCTGTGTGACCCTGGGAAAATCACTTAACCCTGTTTGCCTCAGTTACCTCATCTATAAAATGAGTTGGAGAAGGAAATGACAAACCACTCTGGGATCTTTGCTAAGAAAATTCCAAATGGAGTCATGGACTGAAAAATGAGTGACCAACAACCAAATGGGGCTCTAAATGAGAGTTGTCTTCTTTTGTAAATAGACATATGTTGGAAAAGAGAAGAAAATGTATGCCTATTTCATTTTCAACTAACATAGAAATTTTTAAAAATAACAATAACACACACTTCTGTAGTGCTTTAAGGCCAGGTTATATAACCAAAAAGTGCAGTGTGAATTGCACAATCATTCAGTACATTCAGGTAAAAAATCTGTTTTGTTCTCTGTTACCTAGATTGACTTGATCACATCTATAGTTGTGATGTGATCACATCATAATGAAATATCTGACCTAAAAAGTAATCATGAAATACACTCAGTTCTCCCATAGACGTTATAATTATGTAGATTTAAGGACATTGGTCCCTGCAGCCGGAGGAGCTCAAGGATTAATTTAAGCCATCATGGTATCTGAAATTCACTTTCAAAGAGTTATTCTTTTAAGAGACCTTGGATTTTTTTTTCTTATTTAATATTTTACTTTTCCCAATTATGTGTAAAAACAATTTTGACATTCTTTTAAAAAAAATTCTGAGTTCCAAATTCTCTCCTTTCCTCCTCTCCCACCCCCTTCCATTGAGAAGGCAAGCAATTTGGCATAGGTTATACATGTGTAGTCATGCAAAACACATTTCCATGTAAGTCATTCTGTGAAAAAAACACAGACCAAAAACAAAACAAGAAAAATAAAGTAAAGAAAAAATATCTTTGATCTGCATTCAGGCTCTACCAGTTCTTTCTCTGGAGAAGGACAGCACCTTCCATCCTAAATCCTACAGAATTGTCTTGGATCACTGTATTGCTGAGAATAGCTAAGTTATTCATAGTAGATCATCATACAATATTGCTATTACTTTGTACAATGTGCTCCTGGTGCTGCTCATTTCACTTTGTATCAGTTCATGGACATCTTTCCATGTTTTTCTGAGAACATCCTGCTCATCATTTCTTAAATCACAATAGCATTCCATCACAATCATATGCAACTTGTTCAGTCATTCCCCGATTGATGGATATCCCCTCAATGTCCAATTCTTTGCTGTCACTAAATGCTGCTATAAATGTTTTTGTACACACAGGTCCTTTTCCTTTTGTTTTCATCTCTTTGGGATACAGACCTAGTAGAGGTATTGCTTGGTCAAAGGGTACGCATGGTTTTAATAGCCCTTTGAGCACAGTTCTCAGTTGCTCTCCAAAATGGTTGAATTAATATACAACTTCACCAATAGTACATTAGTGTTTTCATTTTCCCATATCTTCTTCAATATTTATCAATTTCCTTTCCTGTCAAATAGCCAAATTGACAAGTGTGAGGTAGTAGCACAGAGTCATTTTAATTTGCATTTCTCTCATCAATAGTGATTTAGAGCATATAACTATAGATAGCTTTGATTACTTTGTCTGAAAACTGCCTGTTCATATTCTTGACTAATTGAGAATCATTTATTTCTATAAATTTGACTCAGTTTTCTATTTGAGAAATGAATCCTTTATCAGAAAAACTCACTGTAAAAATGTTTTTTTCACAATGATTACTATGTATCCATCCCTCCATCCTATTTTCCCCATTTATCCTACTCTCTCTTTTTACCCTGTCCTTTCTCAAGTGTTTTGCTTCTGACTTTTATCCCCCCCCTTCTCTTTTCTTCTTCCTTTCCTACTTTCCTGTATGATATGATAGATGTCTACACCCAACTGAGTGTGTATATTATTTCTTCTTTGAGTAAATTCCTATCAATGTAAGGTTCATGTGCACCCCTCCCACTTTCCTCACTTTCCCCTCAACTGTAAAATTTCTTTCAGGCCTCTTTTATGTTAGATAAATTATCCCATCCTATCTCTCCCTTTCCTCTTCTCTCAGTGCATTCTTCTTTCTTATCCCTTAATTTTATTTTATATTTTTAGATAATCATACCATCAGTTAATTCACACCTCTGCTTTCTGTCTGTGTATACTCCTAACTTCCTTAATAATGAGAAAGTTTTTTAAGAGTTATAAATATCATTGTCCCATGTAGGAATATAAAGTTTAACTTATCTAATCCCTTATGATTTCTCTGTCCTGTTTACCTTTTTATGCTTCTTTTGCATCTTGTATTTGACAGTCAAATTTTCTATTCAGCTCTGGCCTTTACATCAGGAATGCTCGAAAGTTCTCTATTTCATTGAATAGCTATTTTTCCCCTGAAGGATTATACTGTTTTGCTGGGTAGATGATTCTTGTTGTAATCCTAACTCTTTTGCCCTCCAGAATATCATATTCCAAGTCCTTCAATCCTTTAACACAGAAGCTGCTAAATCTTGGGTCATACTGACTGTGGCTCCATGATTTTTGAATTGTTTCTTTTTGGCTGCTTACAGAATTTTCTTCTTCATCTGGGCAGTCTGGAATTTGGCTATAATATTCCCAGTAGTTTTCTGAGATCTCTTTCAGGAGGTGATCAACAGATTCTTTCAATTTCTATTTTACCTTTTAGTCATAAAATATCAGGTCAGTTTTCCTTCATAATTTCTGGAAAGATGATGTCCAGGATCTTTTTTTGATCATGACTTTCAGGTAGTCCAATAATTCTTAAATTATCTCTCCTGGATCTATTTTCCAGGCCAGTTGTTTTTCCAATAAGACATTCCACATTTTCTTCTAGTTTTCATTCTTTTGATTTTGTTTAACTATTTCTTCAAGAATTATTTTCATCAGTAAGCTTTTGTACCTCCTTTTCCATTTGGACAACATTTTAAGGCATTCTTCTCTTCAGTGAATTTTTGTGCCTCTTTTTTCATTTGGTCTATTGCTTTATAAGATGTTATTTTCTTCAGTATATTTTTGTGTCTCCATCAAATTGTTGACTCGTTTTACATGATTTTCTTACATCACTCTCATTTGTCTTCCCAATTTTTCCTCTACCTCTCTTGATTTTCTAAATCCTTTTTGAGCTCTTCCATGGCCTGAGACCAATTCATATTTTTCTCTGAGGCTTTGGATTTGAATTTTGACTTTGTCATCATCTTCTGAGTATATGTTTTGATCTTCCTTGTCACCATAGTAACTTTTTTATGGCCAGAATTTTCTTCCTGTTATTGCTCATTTTCCAGTCTATTTCTTGACTTTTAACTCTATGCTAAAGTGGGGCTCTGCTTCCCAAGTAGAGGGGACACTGTTCTAAACTTCAGGTTTTTTTATGTAGCTGTAATTCTGTGGACCTTAAGTTTTTGGCTCTTCCAAGGGAGTATAATCTAGGAAGAAGTGTATTTACTACTCTCCTATATTGCACACTGGTTTGGGGAGCAACCACAAACACTCTCTTCAACACTTGGGACCAGGGTCCCTGCTCTGCTAAGGCCACAAGCTCTACTGTGCTAGTGCTTCTCCTCACACTGGGACTAAGACCAGAACTATGTCCCAGACACAAGTATAGGCAATGCAACAGTCTGGTCCCTGGTCCCAGAAAAGGGACCCCTGGAAATCTCCTTCTCACCCATTGTTCCATCCCCTTATCGCCTGTGAGCTGAGAGCTCTGGAAACTGCCACTTCTGCCAATGATTCAGTCTCCCTGAGACCTGCTCCTGGTTTGTTTCATTGGCACAGCTAACGCTGCTCCTCTCTCACCCTGGTGCAACAGACCTCTCTTGCTGACCTACTAAGCTGACTTGAACTGGAAAATTGATTCACTCCATCTTTTTGTGGGTTCTGCCACTCTACAATCTGCTTGAAGCCATTATTTAAAGGTACTTGGAGGGGCTTAGGGGAGAGCTTATGCAAGTTCTTGCCTTTACTCTGCCATCTTGGCTCTGCCCTGTGAGACCTTGGATTTAAATCCCTGTCCTACCATACCTGTCAGTGTATCTCCTGGTCTCTGGTCACCTTATCTGTAAAATGAAGGGATTGGATTACATGAAACACTAAGCCCTTCCAGCTCTACACCTGTAATTCAATTAACTTGTTTGCATTGGTCTTTAATTCTCACTCAAATAATTTTGGTTTTGTTGTGGTGGTGGTCTTTTTAAATTCAGGAGTAATGGCAAGGATAATAAAACACAGAACTAGTGAATGTAGAAGGGACTGAGACAGGCACAGGCCTATGTTACTGATAGGGTTATCAACGGGTCCAAGTATTCTATAAAAGTCTGAAATTCTGTGAGGAGAGTCACTAAATGATTCATGCCCCTTGACCCATAAACTAGTTACTAAGAGGTTTATATCCCAAGGAAGTCAAAGACAAGAAGGCTCTATCAAATACAAAAGTATTCTCAGCAGTGATTTTGGTGACAACCAAAACTGAAAACAAGGTAGATGACCAGTGTCTAGTCAATGGCCAACCAACTGTGGTCATTAAATAGAATTTTACTTGCATAGTTAAAAAAAAAAATTAATCAGGAATTCAGAGAAACATGTTTCTGAGAT
>NW_027186296.1:70213271-70271969 GCF_028583685.1 Petaurus breviceps papuanus | reverse complement strand
GGGGGGGGCCCCTCTGGGTGTGGAATAGTGTAGTGGCCAGTAGGTTTGCTTAACTGTTTTTATTACTAGAGCACAAAGTGGGAGTGGGGTGGAGGGTGCTGGGGTGTGTATCAAGAAAATAAAGGAGAGCAATAAAACTTTAAAACAAAAACTCAGGAACAGCTTGAAAAACAAAGTATGTATTCTTTAACTACGGGAGTGAATCTGAAAACAGTCTAACAACAAAAGACTACACACTGCGAGCTTTCTCCTAGCAAAGAAAAGGGCACTTAGAAAAATAACAACTCAATTTACATAAGGATCTTCAAGGTTTACAAAACACTTTCCTATTCTAAGATGTAGGTAGTAAAAGTATTACCTCTACTTTACAACTCAGGCTCAGAGGAAAAAGTGATTTACTTAGGATCTTACAGATGATGGGTGTGAGACAGCATAGCCTATTGGATGGAGAGTTGGCCTTGAAGCTAGGGAAGAGCTGTGTTCTGGTGTATCTGACATATTAAGGGATTTGTGACCCTGGGCAAGTCACTTAGCTGTAAAAACTTTCCAAGACTCTAAGGTGCAGAGAAAGTGCTGACCAGCATTGGCAGAAAGAATTTCCTCACCTGGGGGTTCCCTATGCTAATAATTAGTTCTAGTTCCTATCCCTATCCCATATAGCTAATAATTAAATCTGTAATTTAAACCATGACCCCCGACTTGGGAATTCCAGGATTTATTCCATCATACATAATTGCTTCTGACTAGTGAAGACACGAGCAAACTTCATTCTAAAATACCTGTTGCACTAAAATCTCAGTCAAACAGAATGGTACTTCTAACCCAAAGATAAAATTTCAATAAATGAATCTACTCCAATTCTTCAATAGTAACATTTAATTCAGTGGAAGAATCTAAAGATGAGCTTTTCAGAATCTCTCCAATAGTATCACAATTGGCCATTTTTTTCAGCTGAAAAGGATCCATGACATGTTTTTTGTTTTGTTCGGATACAAATTTAGGGTTTAAATATATACAAAAATATATTTAGCTTCACTTTTTTCATAAGTGGGTAAAAATGGCAAGATTAAGTGAAATGTCTGAGTGTTGTAAATCTTAAAACACTATATAAGTGCTATTTAAAATTTACTTTTATTAGAGACTTTATAAATACTTGTGAGACAAATCCTCTACCCGAAATATCTCTAATGATAAGCAATGTAATTTGGATAAAATAAAAGGGTTTTTTTTAAGTGTTTGAAAGCTTCAAGTAAAAAATTTAAAATAATACAAAGTGAAATGGAAGTTGTGCAATTATCTAGTTAATTATCAATCCACGATAAAGGTAAATTGTTGGAGATGTAAATTACAGTGGTAATTGACTCAAGACTCCTCAGCATGGCCTGTTTGCATAGAGAACAAGATGCAAAGAGCTGGCAAATGTCTTATTTGATCAATCGAGTCATTCCATATTGGTTAACGCAAGGGCTATAGCAATATGAGTTTTGGACTTGAAAGCCCCAGTCTTTGCCCAAAGAACCTAAATTAACCATCTAATTACCATATTTCCCAGATAATAAGACCTATCCTGAAAATAAGCCCTCCCCTTACTGTGTAAGATTCCTCTAAAATAAGCCCTCCCCCGAAACCGAGCTGCATCCAATCAGAGCTGCAGCAGTGATCGCATCATCCTGTTCTTCCCCAGTGATTTGCTTATTGAATAAAGGTACATTTTTTTTGTTCACATTTACCTGTTTATTAAAATTGCTGTCAATGTTCATTAAAATAAGCCCTCCCCTGAAAATAAGCCCTCTGGTGTTTTTCTGTCCAAAAAAATTTAATAAGACAGTGTCTTATTATCGGGGAAACACGGGTACTAAACTTGTTTATTTTTTGAAGAGTTACTCCTAAGTAGAAAGAGTATGTAAATCCTTAGATGTAGGTAAAACACCAACTTTGGGGACTATTTTTATATCATATGGATTTTATAAAGAAAATAAAATCACTTATCCAAGTATATTTGTATGTTTTAAAAAGGTAAATCATTTCTTTAACCAAACAGAAAATAGAAAACCAGTCAGTACTAATGTGAAAAATGTCGCAAACAATTCCCCATACACTCTCTCACCATCACAAACCAGTATATTCAATCACTATTAATGTCTTTTAAATTCAGGGCACAAAATCAGAGCTATTATTATGTAACCATACAGTTTTAATGAAGTTTTATGTATAAAGGGCCTGATTTTCTTAGATTGACAGTACTTACTAAGACCTCATTAAAGAGTATGTAATACACACACACACAAACACACACACGATCTTTTATGGAAAGAAGGAATGCCTACATACATACAAACATATATACATAAATGCAACATATGCTTTTAATACACATATATGTACATAACCTTTTATGGATGGAAGACATAATATATGTTACATGTCTTCCATACATAAAACATTATATATATGTATATATGTATTTTTCATTCTTTCTAATGAGCTTAGTAAGCGCTATCATATACACATATGACTTTTCTGTCCTCAATGGCTTAACACAGTGGGATCTTCTGAAAGTTCATTTTTACTTCTATAAACAGTTGGAGTTTTTAATACTACAGAACATTAAAGGAAAAACAAAAATATTTGAACAAACCTAAAATATTGTATTCATGTAGTTTCAACAAAAATTTGACAGACTACAAGTACTAACAGATCAAGCTAAACTGAAATTTTTATGTATCCAATGGGAAAGTGTTTAAAATATGAAACTACATAACCTCTTAAGTTCCATAAAACACAGTAATCTCTAAATTAATAAGGAGGAAAAATACATACTGTGTCTTACTGATTTTGTTAAAGGGCCTTACTGATTTTGTTAAAGGGATCCTAGATTTTAACTAGACACTATACCTGCTAAGGACCTTTTAAGTCATTTAGTCCAAGCTCCTCATTCTGAGGCCTAAAGCTAAAGTGACTTAGCCAAGGTCACACAGGTTGTGAATGGTAGAGTGGAGATTTTTTAATCTTGGGGGTCTGACTCCAATCTAGAACATATACCACTACCTAGTTATGTGGCCCAGTGGACAGAATACTGGAGTCAGGAAGACTTGAATTCAACTCTGGTCTCAGACATTTACACCAACTTTGTGACTCTAGGCAAGTCACTTAACCTATCTGCCTCAATTTCCTCATCTGTAAAAAGAGGGTGATAATAGCACCTACCTCCCATGTTTGTTGAGAATAATTGTTTGTGAAATGATAATTGCAAAGTGCTTAGTACAGTGTCTAACACATAGTAAGTGCTATATAAATGTTAGCTATTATTATTACCCCCCGAAGGCATTCCATTATGTCAGATAAGTCTATTCTGAACATTTTTTTAGGTCACAACCAAACACTTGAATGACCTTATGCCGTAGTAAGCAGCAAATTCAGGACATTCTGGAACTCCTCCTATCCATAACTAAATAGTCTGAAATATCTAGATTGTTCCTAATGACCAAGCAATTATGCTTGTACATAAGCACCAAGAATGTTTCCAAGTTTTGTCCTTTTGAAGTCTGGTTCAATCTAAGGGTGTCTGTGGGCAAAATACACCCATTTTGAATGAAAGGAAACACAGGTGCCACACAAGATATACACAACTTGCCTTAATTTGAAAGGAAACAGAAGACTGGCAACAGGCTTTAATCATCTAAGACCACCCTTGACCTAAAGTAGATAAGTGTCGATTATCAATCCTCCCATTATTTCAAATGAGGTGCTAGAAAATGAGGGGTTGGGAAGGATAAAATTACTTTCCCAGAGAAATTAAGACTTCCAGAAAACACATAAGGCAAAAACTATTCAGGAGCCATAGAACTAAATGCTAGAATCCAGAAACATTGATCAATCTTCATTGTTTTGACAAGATGAAGATCTGTTCTATATAGGCCTTCTGTATACAATTTAGCATTCTAAACAAATCATGTGACATTATTTTCACATAAACTCAAAGGGAAAAGTAAAAATGGCTGGGGTAGGATGGAGGCAGAGGATAAACCAAATTCAAATTGCTGTTCTACTGCAGGGTAACTTTTAAAGGCCTAAACACCTCTACTTAACAAAAACAAAATTATTAAATAGGTCACAAGAATGGCCAAAAGACATCTGAGAAACATAACATTTTAATAGATGAAATAAATACTCCAGTACATGCAAGATAAAAACTGACATTGGGGGAAAAAAATCACTTTCGTTATAGTGTAAATTTTTGAAAACACACTCACAGTAGCTTTCCCCCAATTCGCAAAACACATGGCAAAAAACTCATAACCTTCACTCTTTCCACACCAAGTGTACTTCTAACCCAACATTCAATTAAAAAAAAAAAACACATACAAAAAGGTAGCTACATCCATGTCTAATGTGTGAAACTGAGGTAACCTTTAAAACAACAAAAAAGGACAAAAAAAAATCTATAATCTCCTTCCTGCACAATTTAACAGTAAGATGTGGATGGGAATTTCCAAAAGAATGGTTGTAGAGATGGGAACAGGGGTGGGGGGTGGCAGAAAAGAAAAGAAACCGCACCCAGCACGGTTAAAGCTCTCCCATTCCCCACTCCCAGGAACTGTATAAAACTTTCCAAGGTTAGACTCTCCCTCACTTTGTTGGTGATACTTTTCAAAGTATTTCTCTTGTGAATTTCAAGTGGGGTAGAGGGAAAGGAGAAAAAGGGGGTGTGGAAGGGTGAACCTCATCTAATCGATTTCTTTGGTATAAATGGGGTGGGGAGGGAAATATTTTCCTCTAGTCACAACCAGGGGCAAGAAGGGAATAAATTGGAGAAGGGGGTGAAGGAGGATGGGGGGCGGTCGGGATAGGGTTAATTCACAGAATTGGAATTCACTGGCGGTAAAGTCCTGGGCGAAGACCTCTCCCTTAGTGCCTGAGATAGCAGGTTGCAGCCGTCAGAGACGGCACAGGCTGAATTCCTCAGCCTTTCCCTGTGGTCAGTCATCTTGGCGCCCCCGTCGGGGTGCTGGGCTATATCCCTGAGGCATTGGGTCAGGAGCACGCAGGCCGACACGACGCTCATGGCCCCACCGAGGATGGCGGTTTGCACCGCCTTGCCTTCGGAACTGACGGAGGCGGCTCGACCCAGGAACTGGGGCTCGGTGGCGAAGCCTACCAGGGCGCTGACCGCCTGTACGAGGGGCCCGCTAAAGAGCGCGCAGCGGCTGCGGGCCAGCTCACTGGGCGCCGCCTTCACCTCCCGCACGCAGGCCAGCAGCGCAGACGCGCTGGTGCTCATGCACTTGACGCCCAGTTTGAATTGCTCTCGGGCGAAGCGGTCCCGGGACTTTTCGCTGGCCAGGGCGCAGGCGTCCGTTAGAAACTTGAGATTGCGCGACAGGCTCTGGGACACCTCCAGAAGCAATTGGGGTGTCATGTCCGCCAAAGGGGTTGCTCGCAACACCCCACACCCCTGTTCCACTTCGTGCCGGCAGCGCGTCACTCGGTACCGGTCCACCAAGCCCGGTTGCGCCGGCTGTGCCCCTGGGGTGGCCACCGCGGCTAAGTAGGCAGCATGAGCCGAACACTCGGTCAGCGAGACCACCAGCTCACCCAACTCCGCCAGACTGTCCCCGGCCTCGCTGAAACGGCCCATGTTGAGTTGACTTTGTACGTCGTGAGTCAGGATGGAGAGCCCTTTAGTGCGGGCGATGATGGTGTCCCGGCACTTTTCAAAGGACTCACCTCCAGGGCCGGAGGAGGCGGTGGAGCCCTCCGACAGCACCGGTCGCGCCTCACTAGACAGCAGCAGCAGATCTGCCACCAGCTGCATCTTCACCTTGCAGTGGTCACAGACCGAGACGAGCCTCTTCCGTGGTTGCGAGCCGCCCCCGACGGCGCTCGAGTGACAAGCACCGCTAGCAGGAGCAGGAGGAGAAGCCGCCTCGCTAGTGGACTTCCCCGAACTCCCGCTAGCCATAGCGCCGGGGGAGCACTGGCATGCCGCTGGGGAGCCCGCTACCGCCGCCGCTGCCGCCCCCGGAACCGTCCCGACTGAGCTGGGCAGGGCCGCGTTGCCTTCTCCGCACCATCATGCCATCCACCGCCGCGAGCAGATGGCACCGGGGCTGCGGCGGCCGGGATAGGGACAGGGCGGGAAGCAAGCAAAGGAGAGAAAACGGACGACCGGCTTAAGGTGCAGGGAAGCACTAAAGCGTTCTGCCTCTTTGCCTAGGGGCTGCAAGCACCATGAACCGCCGGGGGAAAAAAATACAAGAAAAAACAAAATTAGAACTCCCCACCAGTCGCGTTCCGGGGAAGTCCGCACTGGTCCTGTCTCCGCCGTGGGGCCACCGCCGCCTCCTTCCTGGGCATGGCTCTGCCAAGCCGACTGGGGTGGGGGAGGCTGGGAGTTGTCCTTCCTTCCTTTCTTTGAAATCAAAATCCTTTTTCTTAGGGAGGAGCTCCGGGGACTGCGGATGCACAAACCCGCTTCTGTTCTCAGCCCTTAGAGGGCCAAGCTCGGACACCTAGGCGCACGTGTGTCTCTAGAAACGCAACCAAAAGAGAAGTCACTTTGGAGCGGCAGAAGCGGGGGCACGCACAGGCAACGGCGGGAGCAGCCGTCCCGCATCTCTCTCTCTCTCTTTCTCCAGTCTCCTGCTATCAGGAAGCAGCAGCAGCAGCCACCCAGCGGAGGGTGTGGCTCGCCTCGGTCAGCCAGGCTGCGAGAGTCGAGTCCGGAGGGAGCTGTGCACAGATTTAGAGCTGGCTGGGGCCGGGCGCCCGCGGGCCGCTAGCTAGCACACCACGCCCGGGCGCGCCTCACCCGGCGCCCTCGGGGCTCGGGCCGGCGGCGGGGAGTAGTCTTTCTTCTTCCTCTTCTCTCCACCGTCCCCCACCCACCAAGCCCTTTTCCACCGGGCTTGGATTCACTTTCTGCGGCTGGGCTGGGAAGCGGCGCCCCTTCCCGGACCATGCATCAAACCTCCCCAAGCTTGCTCCCGCTCCGAATCCATCCTCTCCAACGGCTGCTGCTGCGGCTGTGGCTGCTTTCTCCCGAGGCCCCGGCTCAAGCGCATCCCACCCGGATGCGGGCTCCCTCCGGCAGCGGTGGCCTCTTAGAACTTAGAAGGTCCCCGCACACAAGGGAGGGGTCTCCGGGCTGCTGCGGGAACCAGCTCGGGCCCTAGCTCCTGCCATTTTGGTAAAGCACCAACTTCCGAGCGAGGGGAGAAAAGAAAGAAATTGAAGAGGAGAGGAAGGTTGGGGAAGGGGAGGGGGGACGCAGAGGTGGAAACAAACAAACAAAAATGTTTCCTTTCCCAGCGCGTCTTCACCTCCCAGGGAGCAAAGTGGTGGGGGAGTCCCCGCTGCCACTGCCACCGCCACCCAAACGCTGCATGGGTTGAAGGGAGGTTTTTCCTCTTCCCTTCCCCCCTCCCTACACCGCTCGCCTCGTTGCCTTTGCCGTAACCTCACTTGAGCCTATAGAAATCTTTTGTGTGGCGTCACCGCCCTTCGTTTAAATCCTGCTTCCTCCTCTACCCTTTCCTCCCGCCCCTCTCTGCATCTCCCGGACGCTTGCGCGATTAGCTGCTCCTCCCCTAGAAACGGGGCGGGCGGCTCTAAGTAGTCGTGGGAGCGGCAGCGCCTTGCTGCGGTCAGCCCTGTCCCATTCATCTTCGGCTCACCCGGATCCTCGTCCCAAGCTCTAAGGGGGATAAGCCTTGAGGCAGTCGTTTCTACCTTTTTTCCCCCTTTCCTCCACCTCCCCCCTTCCCCCACTGTGAGCTTCTCCCATCCAGAAGAAGGGAGAGAAAAAAAGGGATGGGGACAGTCAGGTTCTCTAAGACAGCTTTCCGCAATGAGGGCTGCAGTCTGTCCAGTGCCGGAGCACTGCTTCAGCGTTCTGCTTTAAGCAAGCTGTTTGCAAGAGTAAAAATGAGAGGGTCCCGCGCTTCTTTCAGGCAAAGGGAAAAGGAGACGGTGTCTAAAATGCGACACTTTGTAGGGGTGGAGCTGGGGGAGGGACAAGAAGACCGAATCAGGTATTCTGCTCTCCGTTCGACTGTGGCCCAAGTCTGCAACATCCCAGGCGTTCCCTGGGTTTGAAATGATCTAATCAGATTCGAGGTACTGATTGATGCTCAGTTACAGCACTATAAGGAAACCTGCGTTTCTTTAGAGGTTCTAGAGCTTCCTTCCTTGCACACAGTGGGTGTTTAATAAATGATGATTATTTTAATTCCTAATAATCAACTCCCATTAGAAATAGTTTATATTCTGAGGACTAAACAGTGAAACAAGGGGGCAAGGCGGAAGGGATCTGGGTACTTTACAAACAGGCAGCTGTATTGCAGAATTAGCCGAAGTCTTGAATGAAATGAAACCACTACAGGATACATTAATATCTTATTAATCATTCTTAGATTAAAAGACAGACCCTAGGGGAGATCTCCCCCTCCCAGATCCTACCCCTAAAATTTCTTCTGCGGCCGTCCCTTAGTGGGAGGATTTTTCCAAAACTAAAGCATATTATTCATGACCTTTCTTTTCCTCTTTCACTTCTAAGATGCAACTGTTCATCCATTGTTCCCTGCAGTAAGCATAGTCTGCATGCAGTATGTATGGTCAAGAGAACATGTGCTCTATCCCATGCATCTCTCTGTACATACAACATATCACGCAGGATTTTTATACTTACATATGCTATATTATATTGATATATTTTGCAATATGCAAAATGTGAAAATTATATATAGGGGTACTATGTATAAAATTTAAATTCAATATTTTAAGTTATTGTATACATTGAATCATATATTGAGGCCATTAGACTTATCACAGATATATGTATACATATAGAGAGAACATATATGGTGGGCTATATTTTTCAATTTCATATATACATATATATGTATAAGGTGAGGTAGATATTACAGGTAGAAGGTTTCTCCTTATTCTCTTATCTTGCTTTAGTAAAGGTATGGAACTCCCAGACCCCCACCATCACCATTTGATTCACTCTTTAAGTAGAACATCCCTCCTGTTGCCCTATATCTTGGATCATGATCCCTAACTACCTTCCTTTGCTAATTCACCCTGAAGTTTTGATCTCAGCCCAGATGAGTTTTTTTCCCCCAGTTTTCCCCAGTGCTGGGATAGTAAGGAGTCTTTTCTGCTTGAGTAAATACAAAAACCTGAGGTAAAAATTCCTCTGCTTGAAGCACTTGAACTTCAGTGTTCTTACTGTGCTTGCAGAAATTCTCTGAACTAGTTTTTCTCCTCTATTCTGGTCTATTTAGGCTATTAACCAAAACTTTTAAGGCAATTCTTATTCCTGTGACAAATTCAGTTTGTAAGGGAAAGAGACTATGCAAATCCCCTAAGAATCAAGTAGGATCCCTTTAAGCACCGCCCCACCCCAGCTATCTAGCTCTAGCTTGGTTCCCAGTCTTTCTTGGTTGTATCCCTCCACCCTACCTTTCATCTTTTTCCTAAATACACATTTCTATTTGAGTTGATTACCGCTTGCTTCTCTTGTTACTCTTCACCTTGGTTGGGTAGCCCTCCCTGGGGGCTCTCTATTCTGCTCTAGAAATTCCAAGGTCTTTTACAACTCTGCCCCCAGGGTCACCACGCAGGGCTCCCAACTTCCTATACTGGATCACCACACCCGACCCTCAGGGAGTCACCTCTCAAGGCCCACACCTCCCGGCTATTGTCTCTTTACTGACCTTGAACAACAACACATCTCCCATTCAATTACACTTAATGCCTCTGACTCCACCCAAAATGAGAATGATTCAAATCAACATAAAATTTTCTATGTGGATTATGGAATTGTCCTTACCTTCTCTAGCACCTCCCCCACCTTAAGGCTTTAATTTATTATGTGTAATTAGACACACGGATATAAATTATGGTTTTACACTGTTCAAGTAGCCACAGTGTATCATGTAATGCTGTGTGGGTAGGAAACCAAGATTCTAACCTTAGCTCTGCCACTAAAAAGACTGATGCTGGGCAAATTAGCCATCCTTTTTGTATTTCAATTTCCTCATGTGTAGCATGAGGGGACTGAATCAGATAATTTCTAAAACTTCTTTTCTGGCCCTAACTTTCTATAACTCTGGAACCATTAAATGGTTTAATGAAATATCTATACTTCAAGTACCATCAGCTTAAAACAATTTACATTAGCGAAAGGGATCAGAACCCCCAAAAAACCAACAATCCAAAAATCTTTTATATTCGGTCCTGCAATGTGTTTCACAATATGGCAATACTCAATGATGTAGACATTTATTTTTAAGCTTCTTGAACAAAGCAAATGAAAGGGAAAGCCTATTAATGAAAACATGATTCAGAAAGAATAGAGAAGCTGTCAGATTTCTCTATTGAGATCCCATCCTTTCTATAACCACTCTATATTGGGCATGTGCAAAGAAATCAAATAAAGCCTCATTCTCTCAGAAATTTCTCTTGAGCAAGGGAGGTGGTAAAATGTTTAGATTAACAAGGACTGCTATCATCATTCAGTTGGATGAAGGCCTCTTGCTGCTGAAGAACCAGGAGGAACACTACCACATGAAGGCCCCTGCCATCCACTTTTCTTTGGGATTATGGTAGAAGGTGACAGTATAGTGGAGTGGCAGTGTGCTTCCTGGAACCAAAGATACCTACCACATGACCTTCCCCAATTTTTGTAGGATTAAAGCTATAATAAGAGTGAGACAACTAGAGTTTGGCCAAGGTTGTTGAGTTTAGAGGATGTCAACGGCAATTTCTGTCCTTTGGAACGATAGAAACATCAGAGTCTAACATCTAGGTAGCAGGCATAATTTGATGCCAGCATGATAAACTCCTCTGCTCCCCTCAAGTGTCTTCACCATGTACCTCATACCCAGGGTCCCAGGATCTGTTACTCTACCAAACAGTAATTCCCCACCCCCTTTTCCTTCTACGTCCTTTGCCCAATTGAATTCAAGACACTTGCCCTAGGGGGTGATATTTGGTGTCCTAAGCACAAGAATTCCTTTTTTGGGTTCTGATTGTTTTTGTTGTTTGTCCTTTTTGAAGAGGACCAATGACATCACAGGTGATGACTTAACTTGTGAATAAATTGGATTTCTATGAAGTCTAGTTGCACAGTCATCAGCCTCATTTTTCTAGAGTCCCTGAAGTCCAGTAGCAAGACAAAAACTAAGACGCTGGTGATAGCCCAGAATGCAGTGGATGGCCTTGATGTCTTCCATGTCTGACCAAACTCTGAGTGCTTTACAGTATCTGCTTCAATCACCTTCATGGTCAATGAAATGAATTGTTCTCATTTGCCCATTCACATGCTTGGGGTAGACATCCCCCTGAATCACTAAGAGGTTTGAGGCCTATCAGTTGCCTTCATCCTGGTTTAACCCATCTACCTAGAACCCTAGACAATTTTACTGGAATATGGCCACTGTGCATGCTACAGCTTCTTGGAGCCCAAGGTGAGAGTTGGGTGAAGGGTGACACCAAAGGTGGATGAGCAGCCCTGAACAAGGCTTGGCAAGCCCTCATATCAGAGGTTCACTCTAGTCCTCCCTGAACACCCCATACACCCCTGGTTCTGATTACCATCAATCCCAAAAGCCCTAGCTACCAGCCCTACACAGAGATTGTCCAATCCCCTTCTTTAATCAGTAAGTAAATAGAATCTCAAAGAGATTAAGTGATTTGTCAAAGACCATACAGGTAGCAAGTAGCAGAGTAGGGGTATTGAATATATATACACATATACATATGTACATATATATATACACCTTAAAGTAGGTCCAGTAAGACTTATACTGCTTTGTGGCCATTGTGTTGTTACTACATGTATTTAAATATTCTACAATTTGGTTTCCTTAATTAACCTAATCTTAATTAACCTAATCTTCTTTCTACCACTTTCTACCACTCTCTCCCACTCCATTAGCCTGAGTTAAAATCCCAACAGACTGTGCTGGAACCATGGTAACACTTTAACATTATATATTTTAGAAAGGTAGGAATTAGTTAATGAAGCAGAAAATTGTGGGAACAAAAAGCCTAGCAGCATGTTTTGAGGGTAGTTTGGATTGAATAATCAATGGGGCTGATAAGAAGTAAGGTAAGACCAGATGTGAAAATATTGAATAAAATATTAGCAAAGAGGCTACAGTAACATATTTAAAATGTTATATCCTATAACTAGATTGATTTTATACCAGGCTTGGTTTTGAAATAACCAGGGTTATTAAAAAAAAAACTATAAATATAATTAACCATCAATAACAAAAACAAAACCCACATGATTATATATCAATAGATGCAGAAAAACTTTTAACAATATATACCTTTTAATGCTAAGAAATTAAAAATCATAGGATAGATGGATACTTCTTTATTATGTGGTAAATACTTTCTAAAACCAAGAGCTTACCTGTGTTGGAAAAACAGGGGAGGCCTTTCCAATAACATTCGGTGTAAAGACAGAAAATTCAGGGGCAGACATGGTGCAGTGAATAGAGCACCAGCCCTGGAGTCAGGAAGACCTGAGTTCAAATTTGACCTCAGATACTTGACACACTAGCTGTGTGACCTTGGGTAAGTCACTTAACGCCAATTGCCTTGCATTCTCTCCTCAAAAAAAAAAAGTGTTCAGTGTAACCACTATTAGATGATATAAGTCTGAACATGTTAGCCACAGCAGTAAGATGTGAACAAGAAATTGAGGGAAAGGAAATAATATTTTGCAAATGTTTATTTATTTATTTGTGTTTTATTTAAATGCCAATATTATAAGAATGTTGGGTTTTTTTAACTTTTTCATTGCCAACATACAGTATTTCTACTTTATTCCTAGAAAAAGAATTGAGCCACATATATAGCAAGAGAGCAAAATAGAACTTATGGATGGCCCCAGTGATGCAGTGTATCCACAAAAGAGTAAAAGACTTTCTAGGAAGACCTTCAGTGTCAGACAGATCATCCCAAGGATTTATGGAAGGAAGCGGGCAAAGATCAAACAGGATGAGAAAACAGGTTGCTTGTTAAAACCTAGATTTACCCTGGTGATAGGAGCACCCACATCTGATAAGGTCAGTCATCCATTAAAATATCAAAGAAGGATGAGCAAACCAGGCCTTTTTAAAAAAAATGTACTGATCTATGCACTTAACTTCTTTTTCGCAACTATTTCAAAACAAAGTTTATTGTTTTAGATTGATGTATTTATTTATTTATAATAAAAATAATATTTATTTAATAATATTTTAAGTTTAATATTTATTATTCTCAACTATTTCAAAAAAGTTTATTGACATAAACTTTTGGAATACAAAGTGTTTATAAATTGGATAATTTCTGTATATGGAGTTAAACTCTTACTAATTACTTCAATAAAACAGCATTTCTAATAATACATTATTCTATATTCACAACAGTCCATGCTTAAATTGTACTTTAAGGTTTACACAAAAAAGCTTTCCCAGAGCCCTATGTGATATGGACAATATAATTATTATTAATCTTAAAAAAAAAAACCACAACTGGGATTCACTATCCAGGCTGGAATTACAAGGGCTGCTCATAGGCCTGTCCCCCACGCTGTCATTGGAACTTTGACCTGCTCTACTTCCCACCTGAATGGGTCCAACATTTTTTGGGTTTAAGTTTCTTATTGATACTGAACTTAATGGCTTAATCCATTACAACTCAAAACTCCCAAGGTGAAGAGATCTCCAGCCTCTGTGGTAGCTAAGATCATCACATGCATGCAACACCACACCTGATATCATTATCCTCATTTTACACGTGAGGAAACTGAAGACTTGAAAGGTAAAGTGACCTAAATGTCATACAGCTAGGTAAGTGTTCAAACCTTGTTTGGGGCCTAAAATCGTCTATTCCAATGCTTTCACTTGTCAAACTGCCTTCTCATTATAACTATGGCAATATTTTACTGTACCAAATATTGTGTGACTTTAGAAATAATACTCACCTTTGTTCAATATCCACAACTCTAACTATTAAGTGCCTTCATTTTCCACTGACCCTGCCTGCAGAGATACTATGGAAAAGGGTGGAGTTTGTTCATGTTTTTGATCTCTTAGGAGTCCACAGTTACAGGAGACAGATGAGCCAAACATTTGGGTAGAGGAAGGGTGGAACCCAGCACACGTATTATGCAGTATACCATCGTTTCTTCTGTTGTGATCCAGACAAGGGGTTGGAGGGAAGATCTAGGAGACCATTTTCACATCATTCTTATCAATTTGGTTCACCTTAGCTCCTCTCCAGTCAGTTGTAGTTGCAAGCCAAATGAAGTTAGACCCACCGAGACATTATCTTCAGCAAATGCATTGACTAAGTTCTAATGTGCCTTCATTATTTTCTCTCTCTAGCCAAAACCTACTCTGGTAAAGCAAAAGTAATTTTCCAAGTACCTTAGGCAATAGATGCATTTTTCCTCTTAGAGAAATTCAAACCTCATTTTCTGAACTGTGAAGGCAATTCAGTATGTAAAATAATTAACCTTTTCTATTCACTATAACTAGATTCATACCTTTTGCTAGGGTCAGCCTTTTTTTTCCTATAGGAAAAAATAAAATGAGTGAAAATATTTTTGATTATCAGTGTGCCTTAGCCAATGTCTAATTCCTTCATCATTTTTGTTCTTTTTTTTTCCCCTGGAGGGGAGAAGGCAAGGCAATTGGGTGTAAGTGACTTGCCCAACGTCACACAGTTAGAAAGTGTGTCAAGCCTCTGAGGCCAAATTTGAACTCTGGTCCTCCTGACTCCAGGACTGGTGGTTGCTCTATTCACTGAACCACCTACCTGCCCCCTCACCAGTTTTTAGATGTTTCTCATTTGATCTACTTAGAAATCAAAATGAAGGGGTTACAAAAAGGAGAATTAACCCTCTTTTAGACATAACCTGAGTCTAATTAATCCTAGAAAATGGAATGGTTCGTAAATAAAATCATCCACACAAGAAACTCAGGAACCAGCTTGAATTTTAAAAGACATTTAAAGAAACTGGAAGTGAGGGCAAGTAGTAAGATGAATAAGCATAACATGGTCATTTAAGAATAGCGTTAGGAGAGCTAAAGGCTGCAATGAACTTCAGGAATGGCAGGGAAAACCAAGGATAGCAAAGCGATTTTCATTATATGTGTGTGTGTGTGCGTGTATCTATGCAGATTGTGTACATATGTGTTATATGTATGTGCAAATTTTGTTATATATGCACATATTTCTATAAATAAACAAAAAGAAGGAGATCAAAGAAAGAATTGAATGAAAGGCTGAGCTAGATAAGATAATAAGAAACAATCAAAGACTATCTCTAAATAAGAGAACTGGGTAGCCTTGTAAGTCTCACTAACTATATCCCCAGGGGACTGAAAATGCCGATGGATTTAACTGCTGACTCAATGTTAAGTGATTTTTGAAGGATCCAGGATAATGGGATCATTGCTGCAGGGCTGAAGAAGGGAAAGTGACCTGGATTGGTATATAGAGGATCTGGCCACCACTTACTACTTTTTACTTTTATCTAGTCACTTAACTTGTCAGTCTCACTTTCATCCTCTGTAAAACGAAGGTGTTGGATTAGGTGGACTGCAAGAACTCTTCTAGCTCCATATGTACTGTATAACATGATGTTGGTAAGGCATTTAGCACAGTACTTGGTACATAGTCAGCACATATGCTTCGATGAACCTATGACCACTAACATCCTCAATGATCAGTGTAGATTATCTTTTGGCTAAGACTGGCCATCCTAACAATGAAAACTGACAAAAGTCCATGCTAGAGTTGCCACCATAAGCCATGGATAAACAGTCTCGTCTCTCTAAAGGTAAAGCCAAGTACAAAACAGAAATCATAGGATAAGGAGGTGGGAGGAGCTTTAGCAATTATCTAACCAACTCCCTTTTTTATGTTTGAGGAAATAAGAAATACCCTAACTTATCAATAGATATTAGTTTCTTGCTCAGATTATGCAGATCATTGCCCAGATTCTCCACTTTACCATGGCAGACCCCCAAATTAAGCCTTTTATTACCTTCTTAAATCTTCACTATTCTTGTTGATTAAGATATAAAAATAATCATCTAACTATGCGAAATATTTGAATGGATTAATTAATTTAAAAACTTGTTTGTTTGGTTTTTTTTTTTAATGGACCTTTGCTTTCATGGGACATGTAGGGTCATTGAGTGAATTTTGTAATTTCCTAAAGGAAATTCAACCTGTTCTCTTTCTCCTGTTCAACTCTGGGCCCAACTTGTTGTCCATAAGTACTGTTTATCCTAAGTGGATATACTGAGGGGAAGGCTCTATAGGTTATTCATCCAAAGGCATGTTGAAATACAAGCAATAGGCATTTTCATCTACTTAGTCTTTTCTGTGTAGAGGGTGTGTTAGTGACCCTTTGAGTGATCGCAGATATCTTCTGTGAGGCTCTACAGTGTTGAAGGGTTTGATGTATACTTCACCATCCATAGGAAATTATTCTTTGACCTGGACTCTGCAATGGATCTCCTCCATCACTACAGCATACATTAATTTCTGTCTTATGCCTCAACTTATTATCAGAAAGTCATTAATCAGGGTTATTTTTATGTTGTCATATCTTCCAAAGATAGTGTTTTCTTAGTGTCCAATGTGCTTTGCTGGGTCATAGACACTTTTAGTCTCACGTAGTAGCTACCCAGCTAAAAAAGTTTCTATTAGTCTCATTTAAACTATTCTTTGGTTTTGGTTATTGTTGTTGGTTTGGGGGTTAGGGTTTTGTTTTGTTTTGTTTTGCCATAGAGGGATCTAAGCTTATTCCTGGCCCTTAGTGTTCATGGTTCGGGCAGGAAAAATAATATGTTCACAAATGAAGCGCATGATTCCAGTATTAAATGGTTTTGTTCCTTGGAGAGGTGTTTTTGTTTTGTTTGTTTGGGTTTCTAATTGCTTCTACTCTTTTGTCTATGGAGTGAGCATATATAGTCATATTTATGTGGCCACTAAACTAAATAACAACATGATTGATTGAGTTCTTTTGTTGGACTGCATGATCAATAAACTCTTTCAGGGAAATCACAAATCACAAGAATTCAAGAATTGAAAGAGACCTCAGTAGCCATCTAATCCAACCCCTACATCAAAGGAATCACTTCCATGATCTACTTCACAAATGATGGCCTCCAAGGACAGGGAACTCACCACCTTTTGAGAAAGGTCATTCATTCCACTTTTGGATAGTCCAAATTGTTAGCAAGTTTTTTTCTAACTTTAAGCTTTTTGCAGCTTCCACCTATAATCCCTAGGTTTGCCTACTGGAGCTGAACAGAATAAGCATGATACCTCTTAATTGAGCCAGCCCTTCAAATGACTGAAGACAGCTATCATGTGTCTATTTTTCCATATACATATACACACACACACAAATTATTCTTTCTTCCAGGCTACACTTGTCCAAATCCAACAACCAAACCTTATGTCATGGCATCAGGGATCTCTATCCTGACTACTTTCCTCAGGACACTCTCCAATTCATTAATGTCCTTCTTAAACCATGGTAAATAGTACTCCAGGTGAGAGTATCATGCAGTATAACCATGACTTCCCTATTCCTAAAAGCTATGCCCCTCTTGATGCAATGAAAGATTACATTAACTTTTCTGGCTACCATATTAAATCACTAATTCCTATTGAGCACATAGTTCACTGAAACTTCCAAATCATTTTCAGAACAATTACTAAAATATGTCCTAGATCAGGGATGGGGAACCTGTGGCCTTAAGGCCACATGTGGCCCTCTAGGTCCTCAGTGTGACCCTTTGACTGAATCCAAACTTTACAAAACAAATCCCCTTATTAAAAGGATTTATTAATAAAAGGATTTGTTCTGTAAAACTTGGACACAGTCAAAAGTCTGCACCCAATCACCTAGAAGGCTATATGTGACCTCGATGCTACAGGTTCCCCACCCCTGTCCAAGATCATCCTTGCCATGAATCTTTCCCCGTAAGAGAATGCTGCGTCATCACCCAGAGCCAGGCAACTATTTACTGAGTCCTTTCTTCCAGTCAAAAGCATATCTAATGATGTCATTTCCACCATGTTCATAGTGCCAAATAGACAATGCTTCTCACCTTGGCTGTTTATATTACCCTACAAAGCAGCCAAGAGATTCTGTAGTTATTATAAGTAGACTCACTAGAGCCATAGCAAAGAACAAACTAAGTAATTATCCACCTAGTTCTTTTAACATGATTGGTATACTATATCAGATTGCTTACCATCTCAGAAAGGGGGTTGAGGAGGGAGGGAAGAAAGACTTTGGAACACAAAACTTAAAAATAAAGAATGTTTTGCTTTTATATGTAATTGGGGAGAAAATAAAATATTATTTTAAAAAGTAATTGGTCTAAACCATTTACCACTCATCCTATATATAGTATCTCTGCTTATAGCAGTGAAAAGCAAACTATTTCAATTTCCACAGCTGTTCTGTCTGCATTCCAATGGTCCCTGGGCTCAGTATTAATAAATGATAATAATAGATTGCATTTATATGTTTTTTTTATGGTTTCCTAAACATTTCTATTTCACTTGTCTATTTCAGAGTAGTGGATTGTGGTTGTGAAGTCCAGATGATAAATTTGATGGGCTAATAAATGTTCATTGCATTGAATGGAATGGAACTAATTTCCCTCAAAAGATGGGCTTAACAAGAAACTGAGGGTAAAATCTTGGCAGCAAGTTTCTTTCATTTCTCGAATATGTAGGGGACTGAATCAAATTACAAGAACCAGAGCCATTCCCCAGTTGGTTAATGATCAAAGAATAACAGGCAATTTCAGGGGAAGAAATCCAAATTACCAGGAGCCATATAAAAAATGCTTTGAATCACTAATAATAGGAGAAATTTAATAAAATAAAAATAAAAGTATTTGTTTTGTAAAACCAATACAAAATGCCACCTCATACCCATCAGATTGGCTAACAAGAGAAAAGAGGAAAATGACAAATGCTAGAAGGGATGTGAGAAAATAATGCACTGTTGGTGGAGCTGTGAACTAGAAGTTCAGTCATTTTGGGAAACAATTTGGAACTATGCCTCCAAAGCTATTGAATGGTAACTTAGCAATACTACTACTAGGTCTATACCCTCAAAGAGATTTAAAAACGAAAAAGGAAAGCATCCATGTGTACAAAAAATTTTATAGCAGCTCTTTTGATGGTAGCAAAAGATCAGAAACTGAGGGAATGTCCATTAATTGGGGAATGGCTGAATAAATTATAGTATATGGATATAATGAAATGTTGGGTTGTAAGAAATGATGAAGAAAAGACCTGTATGAATATACAAAGTGAAGTGTAGAGAACTTAGAGAACAATCTACACAGGTTACAGCAATATCTTAAAGGTAATCAGCTTTAAAAGACTTAGTAACTTGATCAACACAATTATCAGCGACAATTCCAAAGAATTTATACAATCCATGAGAGTGCAGATTGAAGCATATTTCCTTTTCTTTCCTTTTTTTTTTTCCTGGAACATGGATAATATGGAAATTTGTTTTGCATGACTATACATGTTTGCATATACATGTATATTTGTATACAGTTTTATTTTTCTTGCCTTCTTAATGGATGGGGGAGGGAAATAATTTGTAACAAAAAAAAAAAGAAATTGTTTCTTACATTGGCAGACGTTTGTATGCAAACAGGTTAGTATGTATTTTATCTTCCTCAAAAAACATACATTACTTCAGCTAAGCCTAAAACCTATGTTGTATAGGCATGTAAGTTGCCATATATAGGCATCTCTCCTTCAAGCGATC
The DNA here is from genome assembly GCF_028583685.1 of Petaurus breviceps papuanus. Lineage (NCBI taxonomy): Eukaryota > Metazoa > Chordata > Mammalia > Diprotodontia > Petauridae > Petaurus > Petaurus breviceps. Next base: position 70,252,129 of record NW_027186296.1, on the reverse strand, counting down.
TTCCTCTTTTCTGTATATATTTTTTCAGATTTAATTATTATTCTAATGATCTTAAAATGTTTCACACTGTAGAACTGGCTTTTCGAAGGGAACAATATAATAATGGAGAATCGAGGCTAGTTTGTAGAATATTGCAGGCGTTTTATTATGCAAATGATTCTTTAGGACTAGGCAAGTCAGTTAACCTATTTGTATCCTTTTACTAATCCCTTAATTAGGTACAACTCAATAGGGGCAGTATCTCTTTTCTCTCTCCTAGCACCAGGCCGGAGAATATAAGGTGATAAAATGAAAAATGAAAAAGGTGAGAATATAATAGTACTTAGACATCAATAGGCTAACAGGTCAGAGCTAGCACTCCCTTCCCTCCTTACAATGACAAATCCACCTAGAGTCTCTGACTGCTTTCATATTTTTTTTTTTTGCTTTTCCTCTTGTCCCAATGTCTTCTATAGTCCCCTCTTTGTTATTTGAAAAGCTTTCCATCTTCCCAGGAAGGAATTATGGCTGGCCACAATGTGGACAAGTAAATCCACATTCCTAATTAAAATGAATAACTCTTTAGGGTAGGGACTGTTTTTTGTTTTGTCTTTTTAATCTCAGTGCCTAGCATAGTACCTTAAATATGGTAGATACTTAATAAATTCTAGATGGATTGACTTGGATTGTAGAAAGCCAAAAATGAAAGGTTTTTGAATTATCCACCATAGAGCTCTTAAATTAACATAGATACAGACCAAAAAGCATTTTATTAAATGCCTATTATATTACTGGACTATTCTTGTCACCAGGATGGGACTGGTTTCTAGGATCATGAAATTCTCTGTATAGCCACAGTAACAGGAATTGAGATGAGGGGTGAGGTCTTTTTCTAACCCTTTCCTGCTGTGATCTAATCACACCTGATTCTTCGTACTTTACCTGGTTCTTTTCTACAAGTCAACATCTGCAAGTCAGTTCAAGTACACTTAGCCTTGAATGAAGCAGTCATACAGACTGAGAAAGATGCTGAGGAATGTGGATGGCCAGTTTGGTTGTCTGTGCATTAATAGTCTATAAAACTGCTGCTCTCCAAAATCCTGGAGCACGTAAAAAAAAGTTAATATTAGAACTCAGAGAAATTCAAGTCCCAGGAGACAAAGAACATGAATGATTAGCCTTCATTTTGCTATGTCTACACAATGCCAAATGTCCAGATAAAAGTGAAAAACTTAGTCAATCCAGATGTTCCCAGATATTCATAAACTTGAATGATAGACTAAGTCCATTTTTTAAAAAAACTACAGATGAAAGACAGTTTGGGGCGTTTCACACAATTCTGAAATTCTCTGTAACATCAGTAGATGACTTCTGCTTTATACAAGCAGGTGCAGTAAGCTAACAGTTCCAGTAAATCTGTACCTTAACTTAGAGGCCAGCAAAATGGATTACAAACATGACCTCTTCCAGCAGTACAGATGATCAGCCACAGCTGTACATGTTTTCTAGTATGACTGCAACTGGATAGGGCTTGGAGCCATTGGGTGGAGCATTGAACTCTGGGGAGAGAATGTGATATTTTTCCCTATGGTTTCAGTAAAAGTCTCTCATTTCCTTATTAGATGATTCTGCCCTGCACTCGAAATGGTACACTTAGAAAATGTGACTGCTGATGAATTATTTAAAAAAAAAAAAAAACAGAAAAAAATGTTCAATCACTCTGAACAAACCAAACTCTCATGAATTAAAAAAAAAGTTTCTCAATCAAAATTTAAAGCATAGAGTTGGAGGGGATTTAAACCAGTGGTTTTTAATAATACAGGGTGTCCTGATGTCTTAGAATAATGTTGAAGCTACTAAAGCTTAGAAGCTGCACTGATTTTTAAGATATCCCACATAATATTCTTGACATTGTAAACCCAGGGGGCTAGAAATCTATGTAACAAACAGCATGTAAGTTTGTTGGTGTTTTTTAATTGTTGTTTTTTACATTACACATTTCATATGAGGATACTAAGAAAGGAAGTATATTGAAAACATAGTTTTAAAAAATTAGGTGGGGCGGCCAGGTAGCACAGCGAGTAAGAGCACCAGCCCCAGTGTCAGGATGACCTGGAGATCGAATCCCGGGCTTAGATACTTAGCACCACACCCAGAAATAACTGGCTGTGTAACCTTGAGCAAGTTACTTCACCCCGATTGCTTAAAAAAAAAAATTAGGTAAGCAACAGCTGATTTATAGAAAAAATGAGAAAGAAAGGAAACAAAGGATGCAGAAGAAAAATACACTGGACAACCAAAAAGTTGAGGGGATGCATTGTTGTGGACAGCTCAGCCAGAAGGAAAAATTCAGCCAGATTAGTAAGCCCACTTAGATATGAGTTGTATGTTCAAATATATTATGATATATGAAATCCAATATATTTGTTCTCTTCCACACCCTTGAAAGGAGAGCAAATTATTTCTAGAAAGCATAATAGAGTAAAAGATAAGACTTATTGTTGAAGATTGCTGTTTCCATTATTATTTTAAAAATAAAAGTGTATATAGCTGCATCTGTACTCTTGACCAGATTGTTTCAGAGTTAATGAAATGGGTTAATGAACAGTGCATTCATAGAATAATTACTCACAGACCACAACTATAGCTTTGAGTTTGCATGTTTGGAACTTAATCTTAAGTGAAACCACTACTTGTCTTAGTTTGACACTGCCTGTTTGCCCTGGAAACATCTGACTTTTGTTCATTTTGCTCCCACCAATGGTTTCCTTTGGGAACATCAGAATTTTGACCAGTGTCTGCATTTTTATAAAGAAGGGAAAAGTGTGTAGGTTTATATAAAGATAAGTTATATGGAACTAAAGGACCTGGAAGTGTCTGAAGTAGGTACAAGTTCACATAGGACTCACAAATTAGTCTGAGGCAGGGTTAATGAGATGTCCCAGGCAAACACTAACAATTCTTCAAATAAAGGGCAGTTTTATTTAATCCAACCAAAAGAAAGTGGAGAATACAAGAGACTCAAATTCTCCCTCCCTCTCTTGTGGGACGCAGTTTCTCTCAGAGTCTACCCTAGGAGAGTACCATCTTTCTCTGATAGTAAGAAAAAGTATTCAGAGTTGCTAGAGAGTAAAGTAACTCTATAGGGAATCCCACATCCAGGGAGCACCAAAGAGATTAGGTGATTTGCCCAAAATATGCAGATAGTAAATAGGGATTCAAACCTAAGCCCTCTTTCTCCAAATTCAGTCATCACTCCATTGCTCATCCAAGAATTTCTACTGTCAATTACCCACAACTCTCACAGATATTTCTGGGTTTACTCTTTTCTCTTGCTGTTTGTTGTTCAGTTGTTTCAGACTATCTGACTCTTGGCAAAGATACTAGAGTGGTTTGACATTTCCTCCTCCACCTCATTTGACGGTTAAGGAAACTGAGGCCAACAAGGTTAAATGACTTGCCCAGGGTCACATAGCTAGTAAGTGTCTGAGGACAGATTTGAAGAGAAAGTCTAAAGTAGGTACAATTTCATATAGGAATTACAAAGAAGAGGAGTCTTCCTGACTCCCGCACTCTATGCACTGCATCATCAAGCTGTCTCTGCTGAAGTCCTGCCACTGGAGAAAGTCCAGAGGAAGGGTGAGTGGTAGTAGAAGATGTGTTGTCTTTTTGCCCTTCTCACCCTTAACCTACATAGTTTACATATTTCACAATACTAGTTGTGGTCAAGGTTGGGATTAGTTCAGTTCTCTTTCTTGCTATTCCAGAACTCTGGTTTCTGCTCCCTGGTCTGGCTACTCTTCTACTTGTTCAAAAATTTGGCATTGTCTAGAAACTTCTCTTGTAGTCTTTAGGAGGTCTGTTCTAGGAATGTCTTTTCTACGTCATCAAGGCTTGGTTCTGGGATTCTTCTGCTTGTCCTGGAATTCCTCTACACTCCACCACTGTCTCTCTCCACTTTTATCTACGGGGCTATGTTGTCCCTCTTCTCTAGGGGACTACATGTCTATGTATAACCTGTCTTTAGTCTACTTATTTTAGTTCATATCTTCTTCCTGTCTCTAGTTTTCCTTTTTTAGGGCCTAGTCCAAGGATATAGTCCAAGTTCTCTGCAGTTGACCTTGAATTAATCATTTATCCTTCTTGGATCAGTGGGCCAATGAGTAACCCAAGTGAAGAGAGTTCATACTCTATCAAGGAAAAATCATCAGTTCCAGGAGTTATGTATTAGTAGGAATGAATGGGGAGAAATCTTCAGTTTAAGAACCAAGGCCTCATCTTGTAATCCTGGTAACTTTGACCAGGGTCCTATAGCAATTTGATCTTTAGAAATAGCTGGTGCTATTCCACCACCACTCTTAACCCATTAAGAGCTACAATTTATTGGAATCTGTGTTTTCAACAAAACCTTTCTGATTGGAGTGTGAGAGGAACATTTCAGACAAGAAGGTCCTATACAGGGAAGGGTAAGAATCATTGAGAAAAAGTCAAAATTAAAAACTGGACAGAGAAGTCTCAGAGATGAAAGGGCCGAAGTTGTTGGAAGTCTAAGTAAGTTCAGATAGGAATCACATACAGTAAGGAATGAGAAGGAGTTAGAGAAGGGTTTAGACTGTGAGATAACTGGGAACTAGGCAGTTAGCACATTGAGCTAGATGAAGAGTTATCTTAATTTGTCACAGGGAAAAGTGTGTAGGTTTATATAAAGATAAGTTATATGGAACTAAAGGACCTGGAAGTGTCTGAAGTAGGTACAAGTTCACATAGGACTCACAAATTAGTCTGAGTCAGGGTTAGTGAGATGTCCCAGGCAAACACTCTGGCTAACAATTTTTCAAGGGCAGTTTTATTTAATTCAATTCAACAAGCAGGTATTATGTGCTTACAATAAACAAGGATCTCTGTTGTATATGTGTGATACAAAGACAAAATAGTCCTTGCCCTCAATGAGCTCATAGTCTACTGATGGAAACAACATATACACAGACAATACAAAATATAAAAAAGTAAAGTACATGTGGAAATGGTGGTAGGGAGTGGAGATGAGAGCACTAACTTCAGGTATTGGAAATGGTATCTTGTAGCAAGTGGCAGAGGTAAAGAGGGAGAGTGTTCCAGTTATGGAGGACAGCTTGTACAAAAATTACATCTAATCTGTGGTCAGGTATATGATTTTATTCCCAGTCATGTGTTACTTGAACCTTTTAGTTTCTCCTCATGTCTCTTAAGTTGGAGAGCATTTGTTGCTGCCCTCATTCTCCATAGGAATAGTGGTGGAATATGTGGGGGTCTGGGATACACCTAGCTATTCAACAGATATTTATTAAACAGTTGCTAGGTATAAAACCCAGTTATAGCATTTTAGAACTGCTATCACAGAATCTCAAGGTTCAAAAGTATCTCAGGGATCATCTACACTTAGCCCCTAATCTCTACTTCCAGACCTTTGGTGATAAGAAACCCACCACTCAGAGACAACACATTCTGCTTTTGAACAGTTCTAAATTTTTCCTTATATCAAATCTTAACCTTCTTTTCTACAAATTTCATCCATTGATTCAAATTCTGCCTTCTAGAGCCGTGCAGGAAAAGTCTCCCATGTCTTCTGTTAGGAGAGTTCCTCAAGTACTTGAAGATATTCATCAAGTTTATGCTAAGTCTTCTGTGCTCTAGGCTAAACCTTGGGCATGTCACTCCAACTTTCTGGGCCTCAGTCTCCTTATCTGTAAAATGATGAGTTTGGACCACAGAAGCCCTCAGGAGGCATGGCGGCCTGCAATATTCCCCAGTGTAACTTGAACCATATTAGAAATGTAATTTGCAAATATTTGGTAAAGTAAATAAAATACAATAGATAATATTAATATGTGATTTTCTAATTCATTATGCAGCCCAGCACATAAAGATCCTTATTCGTGGTTTAGTGGCTGTGTTTCTTTTTAAATTTGATACCACTGTATTAAAGAGCCTTCTAAAATTCCTTCCATATCTGATATATGCTTCATTTTAAAAGTAATAAAGCCAGGACTCAAGGTCAATTGAGTTGCCCATGGTTCCCCTGGTCAAGGCATTTTAATTATCATATCATATCCTAGAACTATTAATTTATTCATGTAGCCCAGTTAGGTAATGATATCCTTAAGGGCAAAAATGCCTTTTAAATTTATTGTTATTGAGTCATTTTTCAGTACTGTCCAACTCTTTGTGACCCCATTTGGGGGTTTCTCAGCAAAGATAATGGAGTGATTTGTCATTTCCTTTTCCTACTCATTTTATAGATGAGAAAACTGGGGCAAACAGGGCAAAGTGACTTGCCCAGGGTCACATATCCAGTAAATATCTGAAGCTGGATTTAAACTCAGGAAAAAGAGTTTTCCTAACTTTGTCTGACACTCTACTGTGACATCTAGCTACCTTATAGTTCTTATGTATCCTCACAATACTTATGGTTGGAGCTCACCACAGTATCCCATGATAAATACCACCACTCTTCTCTCCTCTCCCCATTCCTTCTGAGCTCAAGCCTTGATCTATCCACAAAATGTATACCTCATGTAGTTCCCCTCAATCCCTCCACCAGGGAAAGGTAGATTAGAATTGTTCTGCTTTACCCCAGAGGGCAGAACTAAGAGTACCAGTTAAAAACTGAAGAGGAAGATTTAGGGTTGATGTAGGGGAAAACTTCACTACCATTTGGCGCTATCCAAAGTCAAATGTGTTGCCTAAGGAAGTACTGAGTTCCATCTCACTAGAAGTTCAAGTAAAGGCAGAGTCATGATTTGTCAATTTTGTTAGGAAACAGAATGACCAAGTGGAAGTGGAAAGCACAATAGATATGGAGTCAGATGACCTGGGTTCATGTCCTGGTTTTATTCTGTGTGACCCAAGACCAAGTCCCATAACCTCCTGGGGTCTCCAATATCCTTATTGTAAATTTAACTGAATGGACCACATGATTTCTAAGGGTCCTTCTAGATCTAAATCCATGATCCTATGATATGTTGTACGGAGGATTCTCTCAGGTCTTCACATCCCTCTCTTGGCTCCATCCCAGAAGCCTTCTCACCTGGAAGATGCCTCCACTTCCTCTGATTGGTGAATTCCTCCCTCAAGCCTCCATTTGAGGAAGTGCTCGTCAGCCACCCTTTTTTTTTTTCAAAGATCCAAAACTTTATTAAGGATATCTTTTTAAAAAAAGTTAAACAAACCCTAGGGTAGCAGCAGCTTGCTTCTTTCTCCTGAGCCTTTTAGTCCCATTAACATCTGCTCTGGGGCGCCTTCTTGGGCCTTTGCAAGCAGCCACAGAAAGATGCCCGACTTCCATAACCAAGGGAGTGTGGAAAAGAGGAAGAGCCCAGCAGCAGGCAGGCCCTCAATGATTGGCTGGGCTCTTCCCAGAGACCCAGAGAAAGAAGTCACAGCGAGCAGCAGGGTTGCTGGTGTGGCCCATAGGCCGTGAACAGACATAGAACTGCCGGCCAAAGTTGGGCCCGGCTTTCCTCACTGTGCGCAGCACACAGGGCTCCCCGTGGCCCTTGCACAGTGGAGGACGAGGGGGGCCTTTTAGAACAGCCTTCCAAAATGCTGCCTGGCCTTCGCCTGGTTCTGGGGGTGTGGGTGCCTCTGCCCTGGGCTCCTGGCTGCCTGGCTCAGTTTCAGGCTCCTGGGCTTCAGTGATAAGGGGTGTTTCTGGGGGACGGCTTGCCTGGAAAAAGCTCAGGAGGTTCAGCTGGCCTTGGCCTGGGTCCCCACAGGTTCTTCTGGCTCGGTTCTTGGCTGGTACACCGTTCTTTTCTCCTTGGGGCTGGGGCAAGGTGGGCTCTGGAGGGTTTGGGTCCAATTTGACCAGGAACCGGAAGAGTTTCTGCTGCCGCCCAGCAAACTCTGGCAGGTAGCGGGTACAGAGTGGGGGACAGCGGGGTGCAGGGATGAGCTCTGCCCTCAGCGTGGCCCCAACGGGGCAGTGGTCTGAGCCCACCACCTCAGGCATGAGGAAGGAGTCCTCAAACTCCCCCAGCACCAGAGGTCTGTCGCCGAGGATATAGTCCAGCCGGGTGCCATAGTTGGTAAGGCGTGCCCCTGTAACAGCTGACCAGCAGGTGAAGGCACCGATTTTGGTTGGGTGAAAGTGACGGAAACTGTCAATGAACAGCCCACTCTCCCTGTCGGGCCGCCACAGGAACTCTGTGAGCCACTGGCGCCCGGGGTTCTCTTCAAAGCACGCCAGATCAGCAGGGTCACAGTGGTCCAGAGGCCGGTGAGATGTGTTCACGTCACCCAGAATAATCACATGGCTGCCTGCCCGAAGCAGGGCTTCAGCTCGGAGCTGCAGAAGCCGGTAGAAACGCAGCTTGTAGGTCAACCGTTCGGGCTTCTCAGGGTCCGCATGGGGGCAGTAGACATTCATTATTGTCAAGGTCTTTTCGTGCCCATCTGAAGTGCGTATCTGGTGCTGAGTGAGGACTGCTCGGCCTTCACTGTCCAGAGCCCGCAGCTCATCTTCAGTGAACTCCTCTGTGTTCCCGTAGGAGCCCACTGCGCCCTGGTGATTGGTCAGTAGGCTGCTCAGGCCTTCTTCTGCGGCCCCTGGAGTGGCATTATTTTTACAGAAGGTGGCCACACCTGAGTAGCCACTGCGGACTCGGCTGAAGCTAAAGTAGGAGCTGTATCCCTCAACTATGGCCAGAGGCTCGTCCAGCAGGTCCCGTGTGACTCGGGTCTCCTGCAGGCAGGTCACATCGGCCCCCAGGGAGTCGAGCAGGATCTTCAGGGCCTCAGGCGATCGCCGGATCCCATTTATGTTCCAGCTCACCAGCCGCATGTCGCCTGACGCACTTTCGTCGCCTCGCGCAGGTTGCGGGGCGGGGCGGGGGCTGCCCTTCGGGCTCAGCCACCCTTCTAATAGCTTGATGCCTGACTGTAGGGACTTTGCTGTACCACTCCCACTTCTCATCTCCCATTTATTTGTTGACTTCTCTCATTAGGATGTAAGTTCCTTGGCGGCAGGGACTATCTTTCCTTTTGTTTGTATTTGTAGCACCAGCACTTAACATAGTGCCTGGCACAGAGGATATAGTCAATAGACACTTTATCTATCAGATGTGGTTTGGATTAGATGGTCTCTGAAGTCCAGATCAACCAGAATTCTTTGTGATTTTGGGCAGAGGGTGCCCTCTATGGCTATGGGAAGGGGGATGAACTGCTCTCATACTCCTGTCTTGGGACTGGACCCTGCAGAGGTTCTGCTGCATATACATAAGACAGAATAAGCACTGGCAGAGGAAAAGATGTTTATGGAAACAGAGAAGAACGAGATCTCTGAGTCTATAGTGGAAGTCCTTCATTCTACAGAAGAGGAAACATCCAGAGAGAAGTGACTTGTTCAAGGTCACATATTTAGTTAGTGGAAGAATTAAAGTTGGAATCCAGGTCTCTTGATTCTCAGATCAGTGTTCGTTCAGCCTCGTAGCTCTGTGAACCCATGCCCCCCAGCTATGGAAAACATGAGTGACCTACAAAACGCAAAAGCAAATTAGTAAATTCTCAGCTCTGTAAGCTGAACAGAGGAATAAAATAACTGTGATAGTTTTTTTTCCCCTTAAATTAATTGAAATAGTCTGAACTTGATTATATGTTATAGCTGATGGCATAAACTTTCATAAAATATCATTGTTTAAGAAAATGAGTATGTTCTATATAAATATGCTTTTTAAAGTTGTACTGGTAAACTTTAAACTCCATATCAGAGAACAGTTATGTTACCCAACTAAATACAAAACACTAATGTCTCCAGAAAGAACTAATATAAAATTCACTAATTAAGTTCTTATTTATATGTGCTATTAAGACTAAATTGCTGTCCAAATGAAGTACAGTCTCTATTTCAATTAAACTGCTCAGAATTTCATGATCATCTTTACACCTGTTGTGTGACAACCTCAGAATGAGTTAACTCATTTTGACTTAATTTAGCAAAAATGAATGGAAAAGCATTTGTGAAATGCTCACATAGTGCAAAGCGCTCTACCAAGTAGTGAATATTCAAATGGAAAAACAAGACAATCTCTGCTGTCAAGGAGCTCACACTCTAATGAGAAAAATAACACATAGAATTTCCTTTCAAAGTAAGATGGAAAGATCCCATGGTTCTTAAGCTGTAGCAACAAAGATAATATTAATGAATATTTTTAATACCATTTCTTCTGGTGATCTTCCTAGTTTCTGATGCTGAACCATTTGACAATGCCAAGAGCTTTGATGGTGAGCACTCTATTTTCCATACCATTAGTAGTTGGGGCTGCTAAGGAGGCAGGGTCTCTATTACCACCACCACCACTCCCAAGCACTGGCCAGCACACATCTTCATAGGGGTTATTTCCTAAAGTAATGGCTCAGGAGGCTGAAGTTGAAAAAAGGTTAGAAGTCTAGGATGGGGGAAAGAGGGATGTTGCCATTTCTGGGGCTCTTGGGCTTACCTGTCCAGTGATAGCAGTTGATCAGCAGTTGATAATTGGTGTTAGCAAGGAAAGTGGGCTCCTTCTCCACAGTGACTGTTCTCCTCAGTGATAGAATCCTGGGGCCCTAGGTGGAAGCAAGGCAAATGGATTTAGGAACCCTGCTATTCCCAGTGGGTCTTGGGTTTAGGGTCCTGAGATCTCTATTAGGATCTGCAGTGAGGTGATGGTGGTGATAGTGGCAGTGGTTTGAGTTGCTTGGCACATGCCACCCCCTTTCTCTTTCTTCCCTTTTCACTACAGCTAGGTTAACTTGTCTAATCTCTAGGTAGCAATTACCTAGTAGTTGGTGGGGATGGCTAGTCCCTTCTCCACAGGGGTTACTTCCCAAGATGATGGCTACAGAGTTGGGCTGAAAGTTAGAGAAATTGTTTGGGTGGTAGGAATGCTTTGGCTGACCTATATAAGGAAAGATTCCTTAAGAACAATGACTCAGTTGTCCTCTGGAGCCAAACTGAAGTGAAAACCCTCCAACCACACTACTTCCTTTTTCTATATACTAACACTCTGCTTATATCTGGTTTGAGCAGAGGACTTGCTTTCCTGTAGCCAGTGGTCTATGTGACTGCTAGCCCTCTTTGCTTTTCAAGAGAATTGCAAACACTAAGAAAGAGGGTCATGGAGAAACCAGGAACAGAACCCTTCCTAGATTTCTAGACAATCATATTACCTAAGATTTTATGGGATTAAAAGCTGGAAAGAACCTGAGAGAGCACTGAAACTAATCCCCCCCCACCCCTACCCCCCCCCCACACACATTTTTTTCAGGTTAAGAAACTGAGACCCAGAGAAGTTATATAGCTAATAATCCTAGCAGATCCTAGAAAAGCCAGGATTCAAGCCCAGTCATTTAACTCGAAATCTATTGTTCCTTTAGAGCAATCCAGTTTGGGCGAATTTGGATCTAAACTGCTTATGTGTATCATGAACTTAGAGCATTGCTGCATTTAGTTCTAAAGTTAGGTCCATTTATCTGGTGGCTAAACTCTCCCTGTGGATAGTTTACATACAATTGTTATTAAGCTTATGATGTATAATAGGGCCCTAAAGGGCAGAAAATGTAACCAATGCTGTCACTTATTGAAAGAAGCTATTATTATTCCTTGGAAGAGGGAAAAATCTTTTTTCATAGTATATAGGAAATGTTAATCACATTCATGCATTGGGTAGGGATACACATTCATGAAAATGTTAATGGGATATTTTGCCATTAATTAGTATAAGTACTTTATATATATACACATATAAATGTATATATACAAGGAACAGAAAAACAAACCAACTTTAGAAATTATATATAAAGTTTTCTAAACTGTTCCACAACTTTCTTTGTCAAATCTTCTGGACTGAGTTCAAAGTAAGTATGATTGAAATGCCAAAGCTAACCAAGTAACCATAACTGATAAAAATGTCACCAACTTAGTATTATCAGACATGCAGTTATATTACATTTCTACAAGGGAGGGATGAGGATCAACTAAAAAAAGTGTGGGAATGTGGCCTAAACAAGCAGTTTGCACATAGTCTCCTGGAAAAAATGAGCAAATGCCAAAAACAAAAAAAGTTTAAGCAAGGAAAAGCTGACCCTAGTAAACTTAAAATGATGCAATCTCTAGTCTGTCCTGGATAATGCCAGAGAGAGGGTTGTTTGTTTGGCTTTTTTTTTTTCATGTTTGTCACCCCTATAAAATAGTGTATCTGCAGAAGCATGCATAAGTAGGTATGTAAGACCACAGCAGTTGAAAGAACACTAGTACTAAATTTCATAAATAACAGCATAATATCTTTCATCTAGGAAGATTCCCCCTTTATACTGTGTGAAAAACTCCTTGATAAAGGGTGGGGGAGGGAGGAAGGGAACAAGAATTTATTAAGGAAGTACTATATGCTAGGCATTGTGTGCTAAGTGCTTTCAAATATTTTTTCATTTGATAGAGGCATACAATATTCAAGAACAATTGGAAGGAGCCATGAGATCCTCCAGTCTAGTCCAATCTTCTTGTCTTAGAAAAAGATCCCTAAACCTAGAGAGGTCACACAGATGGTTGATGACAAAGTCAAAACTAGAACTCAGCCCCCACCACCCCCATTCAATATTTCTCCTTCATCATGCTGCCTTTTCCCTAGTTTCAACAAAGACTCAGCTGGAGTTTTTGTTGTTGGTGGTGGTGGTTTGTTTTCTTTTTTTAAGGAATTTTTACTAATGAAAAAAAAAACACCAAAGATGTTGAAAGAGACAACTTCACAGCATATAGTTTGTAGTCCCTAACTTTATTGCATCTTGTTATTGATTGGCCCAGGGAACCATCCAGACCCATAGTTCTTTCCCCTCATGGATATCAGTCTTCTCCCAGGATTTCTCTGCCCAGATGCAGATATGGTTTCCCTTATAGTTTCTCTGCAGTTGCTGTTTTTTTTTTTTTTGCCAGACTACTTCCTTGGTTGAAATACAGTCATATAATACACATGTGAAGTGCTTACTAGGTGTATTCATTGTAGGGTATTGTTGTGGAGACTAGAGAAACCATAGAAATACAGCCCCTGCCCTCCATTCTTTGCTTTAGGGTGGAGATATTCCTGTGAGAAGGACCTGGGGACATACTGATTCATCCTTCTGGTCAGCTACTACCCCCTTGGGACTTCTTCCTAGCCAAGTCTATGGGTGATTTGGCTCAACAACCTACTGGGTCCCAGCCAGCTAGGCTTCTGACCAGTTCAAAGAGCCCATCCCTTCCTCCTCATGTGAAATTGTAGGAATTCTGGGGAGTGAGCTATCCCACCATCACATTTCCCTTCCAGGATGTTAGGTGGATTCTAATCCCACAGCATTCCCTGGGAGGTGACAAGCAAACAGAAATGCCACCAGGACCTTTGAGGTCCCCCCAAAAGCATCAGGCTTATCCCCATTTAGCCTAGTGGTTAACCTCCCTTTAGTCTCTCTCTTCTGTGCTTTCTTATATTCCTACAGACAGACTTTCTGCTCCTCACGGAAGGACTGACTACCTCATTTGTCTTTCTATTCTTGTTTGCTGCTCCATTAAAAGGTGCCTCCCTCCCACTGTTTATTTGACTGGACAACTTAGCCTTTTCTTCATCTCGTTTAACACCCTGACTCTCAAGTTTGTTCTCACAGCCAAACTTACTTACTGTTTATATCACAGAATCTCGGCGTTGGAAGAAACCTCAGAAGAACTGAAGACCAAATTGTAACTCGATAAACATGCCCTCTACCAACACCTAACAATCCTTTGTTTAAATGCTTCCATTAAGTGCAGAGGAACCTACTATTTTCCCAAGAAATCCATTCCCATTTTGTGTAACTCTCATGATTGTGAAGTTTGTCCTTGCCTCAGGCCTAAATCTGCTCCTTTGCAAGTTATATCTGTTCAATGTTTCTTGCTGAGGTGAAATTCCTGACTTCCAACACAAATACTTCCTTTATATCTCTGCAAGTATTTAACACTGTACCCTACACACATATTAGCACTTAATAAGGCATTTGAAATAATCATAAGATATATTCTTTAAAATATATTCATTTTAAATTTAAAAACTGTGCTTACTCTGACAAATACTTTACCATAATTTTTCATTTTTATTTTTAATATTCACAAAATAGTTGTCATTCATCCATCCATCAGGTACTGAATGTCAGGAAGGAGCAGGGGATCTTGGATCACAGTCTTACTACTGCCCTGAATTTCAATGCAAATCAACAAACCGTTATTAAGAGCACTCATTCCAGAAAAGAGAGGCAGGTATTCATCCATCAAAAGCAGATACCCGACTTTTACCAAGATTGTTTTAATAGCTATTCATGCAGGAGTGTGCTGGTAAGGGTTTAACAACTAGCTCTCTGAGAAAAAAAAGTTCCTTCCACAACTCTTAAATTGTCTTCATTATTTACATTTCCCCCTACCACTTTTTTTTCTCTACAATCAACAAAACAATAAATCAAGCCCTGATTTGTAGCATTTGCTGATTTCTGATATGTAAATGCTCACACTGAAAATTTAAGAATCAGTTCTCCTGAGCAGATATGAGCTAGTTTCAGCACACCTCCATAATAAATGAAAACTAGCTTGCTTCCCACTAGATCAGAGGCTCCCAACCTTTTTGAGGACCAGGATCCCTTTTTCATAAAAAACAAAACAAAACAACATTCTGACTTCCATGCAATAATAGTAGTATTGCATGTTCCTTTTGATTGAAAAAAAATCACATAATGACTGAATTCAGTAATACTTTTAAATAAACCAATATTACTTTAATTACAAAAGTGTTTACATATGTTTGAAAAATCAATTAACAAACATTTATTAAGCACCTTTGTGTATGAAGCACTGTTCTGAGTTCTGGGGAATACAAAGATAAAAACAAAATAATCAATGACCTCAAGGAGTTTACATTCTAAAAAGAGAAATAACATGTATATAGAGATGAGTAAGTATGAAATATATGCATATATACTATATGTGTGAATGTATGTGTGTGTATGTATATATAAAAGGCAAAGGGAAGGGAAGGCACAAGGTGCCAGGAAAATTGAGAAGCAGAAAAGGTATTATGTAGAAAGTAGCAAAAATATTTGAAATGTGGGAAGAAAATGTGATAAGTCCTCTTAATTCTACTGCTTTTCCTCTGATAATTCTCTTGTTTTTCCTGTATATGGCTTGCTTTTTGTATATATACATATACATGTATGTATATGTGTGTATATGTGAATAGCATCTTATCTCCCCCACTAGAATGTAAGCTCCTTGAGGGCAGAGACTGTCTTTTGCCTCTTTTGGTATCCCCAGTGCTTAGTATGATGCCTGGCACATAATAGCTGCTTAAAAAATATTGATTGATATGTCCTTGAAGCTCAAATAAATCAAGTCCAGGAATGGGAATGTTATGGGTTGTTTATTCCTAAATGCTTAAAGGAAACCCTCCCCCATAAAGGGGATGACTGTATTTTTTACCATATTAAAAAAAATTATGTAGCACTTTTATTTAGTTAAATAGCTACAATTATAACTAGATTTTTTGAGATGTCTATTTTGTGCTTTTTAATAAAGAAACAGTTCTTCTGGGAAACATATACTTTAAAGAAATCTACTTCACATTTTTCAACAATTACACTTAGCAAACACAGCTAGGTTCTGATTAATGCAAATAATGAGTCCCTTGAAGTGGTTCCATGTCTTTAAATGCACACTATTTGAAGTTATAATTATGTAAAGTATGATAATTGGTTCCAGCCCAACAAAAATGTGCAGTGGGAATTCAAATAATGCGACCACTTCATGGGATTCATTATTCCCACAATAATTGGGAACTGGCTACATTTCTTACTTTTGCATAACTTTCCTATTGGAAAAAACAAAAGTGGAACCACTAGAGGATATAGTTAGTATCACACGCTACCACCACAATCACCACTTCTACCACCGCTGGTCCATTCTGAGTAATCACATTCTATTACGTTAGATGGTATAAAAACTCCAGAGCTGTACTACTTGGAGGATCCCAAATAACCTTACTTTGAAACTGTTGCTATAAGTGTATTACCTCTCCCCATCACAGAGAGAAAAGACATGTTAAATCCATATTTTTATCCACAATATACTTAGTAGACTGACCAGGCCTTATTAATCTGAATAAAATAGAGTGTGGAAGTCATTATCTGGAGTTTGTCAGTGTATACTCAGACATAAAGATCACATACTTAGGGTTTAAATCTTTTAGAACTACACAATTTCCCAGGCTAAGTAGATTTTCAGTGGATGTTGTGTACATCTTCACGATGTGGCTCCTTCTTATCTTCTCATTCTTTTTGCATATTACTCCTCTGTATCTAATTAGGCTTTTAGGCATACAGGACTACTTGTATTCCTCACATATCTTGGCTCAGTGACTTCGCACTAGCTATTCTCCATACCCAGAGTGCTACCCTCTTCACCTCCAACATGGGAAACCCTGAGATTTCCTTCAAAGCTCAGCTTATGTCACCTTCCACATGAAGTCTTTTCTGATCTTCCCTAGCTGCTAGTGCCTTCCTTCCCTAAGCTACTTTGCATTCATTTTGTATGTATTCTGATGTATTTCTGTATGTTTCTGATGTCTTTCCCCCTATGTCAGGAGCTGCAGGATTTTTCTGTCTTTTCTTCTGGTATACTCAATGCTCCTCCAGGGCAAATTATATTCTAGACAAGCTTCTCAGCTGGTCTCCCTGGGCCTACTCTTTGACCCTAACTTGACTGTTTGCCCATGACTTTCTGGGCCTGCCTTCTGCTGATTGTGTGTGTGTGTGTGTGTGTGTGTGTGTGTGTGTGTGTGTTTCATGGGCTGGGGTGGGGAGGGGGAGGGCAGGGCAATTGGGGTTAAGTGACTAGACCAAGGTCACATAACCAGTAAGTGTTAAGTGTCTGAGGCCGAATTTGAACCCAGGTCCTCCTGACTCCAGGGCTGGTGCTCTATTCACTGAGCCACCTACCTGCCCCCAATTGTCTGCTTTCTACTGGGCAAATTGTTCTGCTGAAAAAATTCCATAATGATAGGCTAGAAGGGAGAGAAATTCTCTCCCCTTCCCCAGCCCACCCAACCCTCATCCCACTGTACTCTGGCCCAGGGAAAGGGCAAAGAATGACAAAATGCTTTCTTCCAAAGAATTGGATGTTTCTTCCATTTCTGGCTTGCAACTACCAAGGATGAATCCCTTCTCAGAGCTTTTTTGGTTTTGTTTAAGGATATTGAGTATGGAGTGGAAAGACTAGAATTTCATGCTTTCTGAAGAAGTAAAGAAGTATTAACTTCCCTTACAAGACTTATCTAAATCTGAAACAGTTGAACTATTTAAAAGGCATGAATGGGCGATTTCTAGTTTCATCTCAAGGCAGCTGGGTGACAAAGAATATAATGGCCTGGACTGGAGTTAAAAAGACGTGAGTTCTAAATCTGTACTGAGATACTTAATAGTTGTGTCAGTTGACCCTGTTTGCATCAGTTTCCTCATCTGTAAAGATGAGCTAGGAAAGGGCAAGTCACTCCAATATCTTCGCCAAGAAAACCCCAAATGGGGTCACAAAGAGTCAGACTAAAGTGAACAGAAAAGTTTTACATTATTTATAATCTGCAATTGTTTGGTCAGGGTGTGAGCAATTCAAGATTTCATCCCTTTATAATCTATGAATATAATTTTTCAAAGACTATATCTCATTTTCTTTGTTACCTGATACTTTCATCATAAAATTTAATGAAGGGATTTGGGGAGATTCAATTGATAAGCAGACCCCAGTTCAATTCTGTTATTTTCAAAGTTCAAACATTCCCAATCCTATAATATAGAAAAATTAGGTGTTATTGATCATTGAACAATACATGGAATTTAAGAGGCATATTGATATATTTATACTTTTAACCACTCCCACAATGTTGGCCATGGGACAATTTTATCATCTATTCTGTAAAGTAGAACTTCTTTTTAATTGTCCTAAATTTACTTCTCAAATTCCAATGGGTACCCACTGATTCTAGAATTACTGAATTTGAGGAATAAGCCCAATTCATCCATTTAAATAAAATGGATTCATAAGCATTTATTGTTCATACCACTCATGAATTATAAACATCAATTATATTTCTTTATATTATAGCCTTCATCGTTTCTTATTAAAGAATCTTAATCCCTGTTCAGATGGAAATCCCTTTCCCTCTAATCCTCTTGAGGAGTGTAGTTATATCTTAGTGTCTTCCCCAATTCTATTATTTCTTTCTTATAGCCTAGTCAACCTACATTTTTCATCGTATGCTTTCATGTCCTTAAATTTCGCCAATGCACATTTTCTAGGTAAGCATATATGCTATGTTTTCTAATATGACCAATGCCACCTAATATTTCTATATTATAGGGTTGGAAACCTTTGAACCTTGAAAATAACTTGCTGAAAATTATATCTCTCCAACAATTGAATGGGCTGTCTTGAGAAGGAGTTAGTTACCTGTCATTGAAGGGCAAAAACTGGGTAACCATCTCTCAAGGACTTTGTAGAGGGAATTTTTGCATTTGGTTGAGGGTCAGAGTAGATGTTACCTCAAAAGTCCCCCAAAATGCTAAAAACATTTTTAATTATATAACTATGCTAAAGGAAGTTGACCTGGATTCACCATTCATGAATTGTCAAACTCCTATTCTTAGTGTCTTTTCTGCTATAAACATGCAAAGACAATAGAGGCATGCCTGGGATGCCAGGAATGGAACATTTTAGGTCAAACACTTTTAACCAATCTTCACTTTGTATTTACTGAGGCTGAGAATGATCTCTGCATTCTTTCTACAATAATTAGTGGGTGATTATATAAATATTTACTGTATTCCAGAAGGACATCAGCCAATGCTCCCCCCCACCCCAATTATTAAAATGCACCTGGTATTTTGGAGATTAATAATGAAAGAATTCTCTCATATAAAAGAATCTTTTTAAGATTATGAACTTAATAATCATCAAGAAGCATAAACTTTTCTATAAATGAAGAACAAAGAAGAGGATTATACATCAAGTCCTAAACTTAAGAACTATGTGTTTTTAAGTACGTGTTAAATTAAGCATAGTAAAAACAAAGCTGTCTTGCCTTGTTCCTTTCTGAATTTTTTCCTCCTGTGTATTTTTCATGTTTTATTGAAATTCTTTTCTTTGCCTTTTTAAAAATCTAGATTATCATCCACTAACTCCTCCTCCAGACCTTCCTGATAACCTATTAATACAACATAGATTTGCTATATTGATCAAATCAAGCTGTCACTTTAGAAATCAGAGATTAAAGACATATATTATTGGAATACAGAATAAAAAAGATTTTTAAGGCAGGAAATGGAATTAGGAAAGGGTCTAGAGTACATGGATCATTGGCCTAGGTAGAATATTATAGGAAGCACTTGGTTAGAAAAGAAGGGGTAGGGGATCCATAAAAGAGGGGAGTAGGAAGCTACCAAAGACAAAATTTACCTTGTATATAATAATGAATATAGGAATCACCCACTGTAAGAAACTCCAGTATGACTATTTTAATTATAAAACATAAATGAAAAGATATTCTTAACACAAAAACATACATCACAAGGTTCCTTTAAATATTGAGAACATACAAAATGCTTTAACAAATATTTTGTAATATTATTAAAATGTAAAATGGACAAAAGGATAGACATGAAAACAAATGATTGTTTCTTTTTTTTCAATATTTCAATTTATTTATTTATTTTTAGGTTTCAACATTCATTTCCACAAGATTTTGAGTTATGAATTTTCTCCCCATCATTCTCCTACCCCCACCCAAAAATAGCGAGCTTACTGAATACCCCTTCCCCCAATCTGTTCTCTCTTATATCCTCCCCCATTCCCTCCCAACTTTCTAGTAGGACAAGATGGATTTCTATACCCCGGTGCCTGTGTATCTTATTTCCCAGTCTCATGTAAAAAAACAGGTCTTTTTTTTTAATATTTGTTTTTAAACTTTGATTTCCAGATTCTTTTCCTCTTTCCACCTTACCCACTCCCACTGGGAAGACAAGCAATTCCATATAGGGATTCAGAGCCAAGATGGCGGCATAGAAGCTGGAAAACTCTGTGAGATCCCCCCATAACCACCTCAAATACCCATAAAATAAGACTATAAACAAATTTTAGAGCTACAAAACCCACAAAGTGACAGAGAGAAACAAATCTCCTGCTGAAGGCAGCCCAGCAGGTGGACAAGAAGGGTCCATCACAGTGTGCTGGGAGCAGAGCCCAGCCCTGCATGAGCTCATGGTTTTAGCCTTAGGGTAGCCCTAACCAGCAGCAGCTAGATCAGGCTTTGAGAGAGTGGATCACCAGCAGCTGTGGTGGTTTCCAGGACTATCAACCCATAAGACAAAGTAAAAGATCAGTGTGGAGTCCTGTTGGAATTTAGGGGGATTAGGAGCGTGGTCCGGCCTCTGCACCCAAAGCAAGAAGCTGCAGAGGAGGTAGAGGTGCTGCTGCTGTGCAGCCACCTCTATGTGGCTGCTTCAGAGGTCCTGGCCTGCAGACCATAGGGGGACCAAGCAAACATTCAGAGGGTGATTGCTCTTTTGTTAACCTGCTTGGATCTGGATTTCTGGTGGAGGTGCTGGGGTGTGTGACCAATGAGCCAGAGTTTGTGTGGGCTGTAGAGAGGGCACCCAACTAATAGCTCCAGCATCTGTGAAAACCCCTGTGATCTGGGACAAAACTCTTCTCTTTAGGGGCATCCAGGTGGTGCAGTGAGTAAGAGCACTGGCCCCAGAACTGGGAGACCTGGGTTTGATTCCGGCCTCGGATACTTAACACCCACACAAAAAATAACTGGCCATGTAACCTTGAGCAAGTTACTTAACCCCAATTGCTTAGGGGCCTCCAGGTGGTGCAGCGAGTAAGAGTGCCGGCCCCAGTGTCTGGAGACATGGGATCGGTTCTGGCCTCAGATACTTGGCAGCCACACAAAAATAACTGGCCTTGTAACCTCGAGCAAGTTAGTTAACCCCAGTTGCTTAAAAAAAAAACTTTTCTCTTTGGAAGCAGAGTTCTACTGTGGCAAAGAGCTCAAAAGTCAAATAATTGAGTGGCAACATGAGCAAGCAAAGGAAGCAAAGCAAACACAGCAATCAAACCTTAGATTCCTTTTTTGGGGACAAAAAGGATCAAATCATGGAATGTGAGGAAGACAATGAAGTCAGAACTCCTGTAACAAAAGCTTCCAAGAAAAATATGAATTGGTTACAAGTCATGGAGGAACTCAAGAAGGATTTTGAAAATCGAGTAAGAGAAGTAGAGGAAAAATTGGGGAAAAAATGAGAATGATGCAAGAAAATCATGAAAATAGAATCAACAACCTGACTGAAGAACATAACACCTTAAAAATAGACTAACTGAAATGGCAAAAGAGGCCCAAAAAGCCAGTGAGGAGAAGAATTCCTTAAAAAGCCAAATTTGCCAGATGCAATTTAATATAGGTTGTACATGTGTAGTTATGCAAAACATTTCCATAGTAGTTATTTTGTAAAAGGCTATATATATTGTAAAACTACATTTCCCTCCATACTATCCCACTCTCCCACTTATTCTATTTTCTCCTTTGTCCCTGTCCCTTTTCAAAAGTGTTTGCTTCTAACGACCCTCTCCCCAATATGCTCTCCCTTCTATCTTCCCCCATCTTATCCCTTTCCCCCCTACTTTCCTGTAGGGTAAGGTACCCAACTGAGTGTGTATGTTATTCCCTCCTTAAGCCAAATTCAATTAAAGTAAGGTTGACCCATTCCCTTTCACTTTCCTGCTCTTCTCTTCCATTGTAACAGTTTTCTCTTTCCTCTTTTATATGAGATAATTTACACTATTCTATCTCTCCTTTTCTCCATCTCCAAATATATTCCTCTCTCACCTCTTAATTTTATTTTTTAGGTATCATCCCTTCATATTCAACTCATCGTGTGCCCTCTGTCTATGTATACATGTACACACATATACATACACTCATATATATGTATTTAAACACACATACACCCTCCTATACATACATACATATATATGTATGTATACATATATTTACATATATATTCCCTTCAACTATCCTCATACTGAGAAAAGTCTCATGCATTACAATCATCATTCTTCCATGTAGGAATGTAAATAGTTCAACTTTAATATGTTCCTTATGATTGCTTTTTTCCTGTTTACCTTCTCATGCTTCTCTTGCTTGTTATATTTGAAAGTCAAATTTTCTGTTCAGCTCTGGTTTTTTCATCAAGAATGCTTGAAAATCCTCTATTTCATTGAATGATCATATTTTCCCCTGAAGCATTATACTCAATTTTGCTGGATAGGTGATTCTTGGTTTTAATCCTAGCTCTTTTGACCTCTGGAATATCATATTCCAAGCCCATTCAATCCATTAATGTAGAAGCTGCTAGATTTTGTGTTATCCTGATTGTGTTTCTATAGTACTCAAATTGTTTCTTCCTGACTGCTTGCAGTATTTTCTCCCTGACCTGGGAACTCTGGAATTTGGCTATAATATTCCTAGGAGTTTTCTTTTTGGGATCTTTTTCAAGAGGTGATTAGGGAATTCTTTCAATTTATATTTTGCCCTCTAGTTCTAGAATATCAGTGCAATTTTGCTTGATAATTCTTTATGAGATGATATCTAGGCTCTTTTTTTTTTTTCGATCAAGGCTTTCAGGTAGTCCAATAATTTTTAAATTATCTTTCCTGGATCTATTTTCCAGGTCAGTGGTTTTTCCAATGAGATATTTCACATTGTCTTCTATTTTTTTCATTTATTTTATAGCATCTTGATTTCTCATAAAGTCATTAGCTTTCATTTGCTCCAATCTAATTTTGAAGGAATTATTTTCTTTAGTGAGCTTTTGAAATTCCTTTTCCATCTGAACAATTAAGCTTTTTAAGACATTCTTCTCCTCATTGACTTTTTGGGCCTCTTTTGCCATTTGAGTTAGTCTATTTTTAAGTTATTTTCTTCAGTCAGGCTGTTGACTTCCTTTTCATGATTTTCTTGCATCATTCTTATTTCTCTTCCTAATTTTTCCTCCACTTCTCTTACTTGATTTTCAAAATCCTTCTTGAGCTCCTCCATGGCCTGTAACTAATTCATATTTTTCTTGGAAGTTTTACATGCACTAGTTTTGACTTTGTTGTCTTCTTCTGGTTCCATGTTTTGATCCTTTTTGTCCCGAAAAAAAGGATTCTATGGTCTGATTGCGCTTCCTCAATTTGCTTATCTTGCCAGCCAATTAACTGACTTTTGAGCTCTTTGCTATGATAGAACTCTGCTTCCAGAGTAGAGACAGCTATGTCCCAAATTGTTGGGGTTCTCACAGTTGTCAGAGCTATGAGGAAGGCATCCTCTCTCCATCCAGCAGAAGGTCTGGCACACTGGCTACACACCATAGGACCATGACCCAAGGCTGCAACCCAGATCCAAGCAGGTCAGAGCAAGAATAATTACTCTCTGAATGGTTGCTTGGTCCCCCTACAATCTGTAGGCCAGTAGCTCTGGAGGCAGCCACGAGGCAGCAGCTGCAGTCCCTGCACCTCTGCCACTTCTCACCCTGGGGATAGGGGCTGAATAGTGCTCTTCTGTCACCCAGTTCCAACGAAGTTCCCCACTGACCTTTTACTTTCTCTTTGGTGTTTATGGGTTGAGAAGTCTGAAACCACCACAGTTGCTGGTGATTCACTCTCCTGAAGTCTGCTCTGGTAGGTCTAGGCTGCTGGTCAGTTCTGGGCCCTCATGGCTCATGCAGAACTGTGTTTGACTCCCACCTTGGTATGATACACCCTTCCTTTTGTCCTGCCAGGATGCCTTCAGAGGGAGATTTGTTTCTCTCTATCACTTTCTGGGTTCTGTAGCTCTAAAGTTTGTTTAGAATCATATTTTTACAGGTATTGGAGGTGGTTGGAGCAGGAGTTTAAGTAAGTTCCTGCTTTTACTCTGCCTACTTTCCCATAGGTGAATTTATATAAACCTATTAAAAGAAAGTCTACATCAACCTATTAAAAGAAAATTTATTTTTATTCAGATCTGTGATTTCACGTATGTAACTGTAAATCTGCATTATTAGAAATGCAGATCTGCAGCTATTATGAAATGTAGTGTCTTAGAGGGTTGCCTGGGGTATTAAGAAGTTATTTGACTTGTACAAGGTAAAAAAAAAACCCATCATATATCAGAATCAATCAATCAATAAATAGTTATAAAGTGCCTACCATATGTCAGGCACTATGCTGAGCTCTGGAAATACAGGAAAAGTCAAAGACAGCCCCTGTCCTCAAGGAGCTTATAATCGAATGGGGTGGGGGGGAACATAAAAACAAATATGTTCAAACAAGCAATATACAGTATAAATAATAAATAATCAATTGACAGAAAGTGCTAGAATTAAGAGGGATTGGGAACCCAAGCCTGGTTGACTTAAAGTCTATACACTACACCTCACTGCCTCTCT
The DNA here is from genome assembly GCF_028583685.1 of Petaurus breviceps papuanus. Classification (NCBI taxonomy): domain Eukaryota; kingdom Metazoa; phylum Chordata; class Mammalia; order Diprotodontia; family Petauridae; genus Petaurus; species Petaurus breviceps. The sequence continues at coordinate 70,227,631 of NW_027186296.1, read as the reverse complement.
ACAATTACATAATTGACTGATAAGAAGAGAGAATATAAGATTCCACTGTGCTTATTTCTTGACTGTATTTGAAAAGAAAAATACACACATTTGATTCAACAAAGTAAAATGACTACTTAGAGGCTCTCTTCATACCAGATCTCTTTGTATACATATGTCAGGATCATTAAAGATTCCTTGAAGGAAGCAACAAAAGAAATGTATTGTCCAGTGATACTCTGATTACTATTATCAAGGGAGGCATGAAACAGGGAGATGTGTACTTACCAGAGGTATGTGATACTATCATGAAAGATGACCAGTGTAAAGTTCAAATGATATGTTGAGTTTTTCCATATGCTTCTAGTTGTGACTGACATTGTGCTGACTGCATTAAGCCCCAGAAGTGCAATGCTTACTGAATGAGATACACATTCAAGAAAACTTGGCCTATCTTTCCACATAGCAAAAAACAAATGGATGAAGAATGTTTATTATCTAGAAAAGTGTAAAGGGGCAGTTCATCTTTGACTAATTGATTTCTACATCCTACCCTTTTATGTATTACAAAAAGCAAAAGGCCTGGTAACAGAAGTAAGGAGGCATTAATATATTAATAATTTACTAAACTGTAGGAAATGCTGTTGTTCAGGCATTTTTAGTCATATCCAACTCTTTGTGACCAATTTAAGGTTTTCTTGGCAAAGACACTGGAATGACTTGCTTTTTCCTTCAACTTGTTACAGATAAGGAAATTGAGGCAAACAGGGTTAAGTGACTTGCCCAGGGCTGCCCAAACTGTAAAAATATGATCCCTTTATGAAGCATAAACCAAGTGATAATTGAAATGGAGCTTAGAATTGGCTCTCTGAAAATCAGTCACATCCTTGGAGGCCTTTAAATAGCCAAGGCTGCCACCCCTAGGGTCAATCCATTCCCCTTGTGAGTTTGGGTCAGTCCTGACCAGGAGAAATTTTGTGGAATATAATCCCTGAATCCATACCAAAGGGTAGCAGGGGAAGGGATTTTCTCTATTCTCCCCATTGGTCTTGGAATCTCATGGCAGAACTAAATTTGTTCAAGCTGAGATACCCCATCCAGCAGCTTGAGAATAAATCTTTTTGAGAGAGTCAGAAGCACCATGGGAGAAGTAGAGGCACATAATCTCTGATCAGATGTGAACATAGTGAAGTACTAAATTGAATAAAGAAGCAGTTTTTAGGAATGTGATCCCTGGAAGAAGAGAAAAGAGCTAGGATTCAAAGGACAATTATTCCTGGCAGGTGGGGGCCCTGGGGACTACCTATGAAGAGGGAGTGTGAGGGTTCTAGCCCTCCTACCTTCACCTTTTTATGCATAAATGCATTGTTGCTTCCTCCCAAGGTTGATGAGAAAGTGGAGGTCCCTAGGCTTGTGTTAGCTTTTGGTGAAAGTCTTTTGGGATTCTAAATTCGGTGGTACTTGGAACAAAGCCTTAGTTATCCCACCCTGGTTATTGCTCTGCTTGGAGATCATCTATTTCAACCCCCTTATTTTATATATGAGAAAGCCAAGGGCATAAAATTTAATTCAAGATCATAAGGCAATTAATAGAATCATAAATTTAGAGCTGAAAACGACCTCAGAGGCCTTTGAATCCTATACCCTCACTTTATAGATGAGGACAAAAAGAAGTTGATGTATTCTTCCCCCAACCCCACTTCTGCAACCACTTCCCACACACATAGGAGTTAGACTATATGGACAAATACCTGCATGTATCTGGACTAAGCTACTTCTCTTGCAAAGTACAGAGGAAAAAAAAAAAGGTAATTGATTCAGAACTAACAAAGTATTAAAAAATGCTGGGGTTGGGGCAGCTAGGTGGTGCAGTGAATAGAGCACCAGCCCTAGAGTCAGGAGGACCTGAGTTCAAATGCGGCCTCAGACACTTAACACAAAAACTAGCTGTGTGACCTTGGGCAAGTTACTTAACCTCAACTGCCTTCCAAAAAGCAAAAAAAAAAAAATGCTGGGGTTGGGGAATGGGGAACTTTTAGCATTCAAATAAAAATAACTTTGAAAATGTCTATTTGAAATGTTTTTTGCTTCCCTAGTAAATAACAAAATTAATCATAGTTATATATTATTTTGAAAAGACACTTTAATAAAAAAACAACAAACCGACTTTTGAAGTGAGTTAGGGATGGACTTTTTTGGTTTTATTAGGGGAGGATTTTTGTTTTCTTCTTTAAAAGATAATTCAATCTAACATTTATTAAGGGCTTGTGTCAGCAATGTGATCGAATCAATCAGGAATCAATTCCTACTACCTGTAAAATGAGGGGGTTGTATTACATGAACTGTAAGGGTCTCATTCTATCATGTGCCAGACACTATGCTAGGTCTTGGGGATGCAAAGAAAAAAAAATGAAACCACTGCATTCAAATAAAAAAGGAAGTTCTTGTCCTCCAGGAGCTTACATTCTATCTAGTACATTACATTCACTTACTCAGATAAATACAAGGTAATGTGAGGAAGGAGAAAGTGCAAAGAACTGGCAGTAAGACTGGTGAAGGTGAGATCTGGGAAAGTTTGAGGGTCTGGAAGAAGACCACTAATCTGAACTTTTAAGGAAGATAAGAGTTCTAAGAGGTTTAAGATGGAGAGTTAGATAAGATAAACTTATAAGGTCCAATCTAGAATCAGGAAAATTTAAAGCATCTGTTGATTTTGGTCAAACTTTCTCATTTTAGAGATAAGGAAGCAGCTCAAAGAAATGATCATATTTTATATAGGGGTAACACTCATTTATGACACTCATGCATATCATTATACAGGAATTTGCACTTTGGGGGTGCGGGGAACATAATTAAAATGAGTTAGGGGGTGGAGTTTTAAAGTTTGCAAACTCAACATAGTTATTTCTTTTGTATGCCCTAACAACCCTGTGAGTTAGGTCCTATAACATTATTACCCATACTTTACAAATGCCTCAGAGACCATTGCCAAGAAAGAGAGATTATGTTCCTATGGATGTGTAGCTCTTCATGGATAGACAATGTATCCCTCAACAACAGCATCACAGTTCTATTGAAGTATTGAAGGGAATATTTCCAGTTGGGACCTGGTCCCTAAAAGCCCCAGGAATCCTAGTTTGTGGTTTTGTTTTGTTTTCTTGCCAGTAGACCACCTCCTTGTGTCTATTCAGGCAGAAACAATTGGTGTGTGGTATTCATTTTGGAGAGTTAAATGGCTACCCTTCCCCTGATCAACTGACAAGTAGTATTAAATTCCTACTTTTTCCAGGTACTGTGTTAGTTGTTAGGGATGCAAAGACAAATTAAAAAGCCCTTTCCATCAAGGAGATTACATTCTAACAAAGGGACACCATACGTATACATATAAGCATATACAAAATACATAACTGGGGGAGAGGAAGTATTAGTAACTCTAGAAGGAATCAAGAAGGGCCTCATTTCAGACGTGGTGCTTGAGCTGAGTTTTGAAGGAAGGTAGGTATTTTAATAAGTAGAGGTGAGGACCTGAGTTCAAATCCAGCCTCAGACACTTGACACACTAGTCATGTGACTTTGGGGCAAGTCATAACCCCAATTGCCCTCCAAAAAGCCAAAACAAACAAAAGAAATAGGGGTGAGGACAGAATGAATTCCAGGTATGGGCTACAGACTATGCAAAGATATGGAGAGAAAGATAAAATGTCTTGTTTAAGGAATAGCAAAAAGGTCAGTTTGACCAGACCAAGAGTGAGTTACTGGAGGTATACAGTACAGTAAGGCGGAGGTTGCTGAAGACGCTCAGCGTTTAACAGAGAAGCCTGCATTTGATCCGGGAACCATGGAAGCTTATTGAATAGGGGAGGGACACCATCAGACCTCTGGTTTAGGAACATACTCTTGTCAGCTATAGAGAAGATGAATTGAATAAGGTGACGAATAAATGTTACTGGCTTAATATTGTCATTGTTATTGACTCCTAGCTTCTCCTGAATACTCTCATCTTTGTCTCTATCACCTCTTCTTTGTGTCTGCCTCCTTTCTTACTGTCTCTTGGTGTCTGTGTAACTGTGTCTCTCCCTCTATACTTGACTAGATATTTTTCTCTTTAAAAAAAATCTTTTTAGGGGTAAATATTTCATTACTATCCCTGTGCAACCTCTGTTTTAAGCGCTGGGGATACAAAAAAAAAAAAAAGAAGGCAAAAGACAGTCCCTGTTCTCAGAGAGCTCACAGTTTAATGGCGTTTAAAGGTTTATTAAGAACTTTGGATATGGGATCTCATTTGATTCACGGCATCGAATGCCGAAGAGAGATCATGCCGGCGTTCAGTCCTAAGGGCTGCTGAAGCTTAGGGTTGAGGGGCTGCAGGGAGATGTAGGGGTGGCCTCTCAGTAACTTTTTTTCAAGAGGCGCAAATTGGAAAATGAATGAAAAGCCAGAGAGGAAGAATAGATGTGCCCACAGACTACAGCAGGCTGAAAGAAAGAAGGGCGGGGCGAGGATGGGAGTGAAGGGAAATGGAGGTGGGGCAGGCTTGGGGACCCAGGATAGGGGAAGGGAGCTTGGCGATGAGGGGACGGGGCGGGACCCTAATGGAATGTGGGTGGGGACAAGAGTTGTTAGGGCTGCGAGATAAATGATGGGCGGACCTAAGGAAAGGAGGCGGGGATTGGGAGCCAATCAGGATTAGGGGAGGAGGCGTGGCGAGGAGGATGGGGCGGGGCTGTGGTGGAATGAGGGCGGAGCGAAGAGAGTAAAACGAGTGAGGGGAGGTACTAGAGAAAGAAGGCAAGCGGGTACTATCAGTAGAGGCCCGGGGAAGGGGGCGGGGCGAGATTTGCGAAGGAGTAGACGGAAAAGGAAGAAAGAGGGCGGGGCTCTGGGGAGCAGGGGCGGGGCTTTGTTCGCGCCGGCGCTCCGTCTAGCCCAGAAAATGGCGGCCTCCAGGTGGGTGCTGCTGGCGCTGGCTTTTCTCTGTGCTTACGACCTGCTGCAGTGCCTGGCTGAGGCCAGCGAGGACACGAAGGCCACAGCCAAGCCGCCTCCCCCTCGGAAGAAGAAGGACATTCGCGATTACAACGATGCGGACATGGCGCGACTGTTGGAGCAGTGGGAGGTCCGTTTGGCCTCGACCCGTACTTCCCGCGAGACCCCCTTCCCCCTCCCTCTATAGCCTTCTCTAACTTCCACCCCACCTCCCACCCCCCATTCCTTTGTGTCCCTCTCTCCATCCATCCTCTAGTCTTCTTCTCCCCGCCTTTCAGTGTTTTCAGATTGCTTCCTGACTAAAGGGGAAGGAGGTGGTAATTGTTTTTATTTCTTTTTTTCTTCCAGTCCCTAGAAATGTGTTTAAAAGTTTTCCGGTTCCTTTTTTCTTTCAATTTCCAGGCAGGTCGTGCTTTAGCAACCGCTGGTGATCTGCATACTAAGAAAGAGCCGTGCCCCCCAAAATCTGTTGCTACACTGTTACTCTTCATGGGAATGAATCAAGTATCATTCCAGAAATGAGCATAATTTACCATTCCTTTGTTTCCCCTAATAGGTTTGGATCCTTTTCCCTCCCTCTCCTTCGCTCTTATTTTCTAGTCTCTACAAATGAGACGCTAAGACTGTGGGCAAGTTATTTCACTTTTCTGAGTTCAATTTCCTCATCTGTAAAATGAAGGCACCAGGCTAAGGCTTTAAGGTCCCTTCCAGTCATAGCATGTTTTGATTCTTTTTTGAAATGTGCCGGGCCTTGCTTATGTGAGAGTAAGTGTTCGTGGCTCCTCGACTCCTGTGATTGGCTAGTTAGATGTTTTAGCGTACTGCGAGGTGGTGGCACTTTGAACCCTAAAGTTCCCTGACTTCACTGAAGCTACTTAACTTGTATTATAGTTCATTTAAACCACTACTTAGTTTGTTTATCATAAAGGACTGTACACTGGACAGGAAAGCCTGCCTTCTGTTCTCTAAATAGAAGTGTGGTATTAGGCATGACATTGGCTCCAGTTTCTTCATCCGGGAGATGAGTTGGTAGGCTAGATAGTGTCTCAACATTTTTCTAATACTAAGTGATTATTTTTCAGTAATGTCATAATACCTGTAAACTTCTGATAACTTTCACATACTTATGTTAAGTTTTATTTAGTGTGCCTCGTCCAAAGAGATTAGACTTCTCTTGTATGGATTTTTTTGTTTTTTGTTTTGACAGGTAGCTGTGAGTGAATTGGGATGGATAAAGTTAATTGGAATATGGTTTAGGTCTTATAACCAAAATATCAATGTACGTTTTTAAAAAAAATTCAGAAATGTGACTTTTTATGTGGCTGGATGAAAAATTAACACATATGTATGTGTATGTTTGTAGATGCGTATGTGTATGCATATGTATATATACAGGGCGTTCCGAAAGTCTCAGTGCAGTTTTAAGCCACTAAAGATTAATGGATGAGTGAACACACATATACACACTCTATATTAGTAAATGTTTCTTATATATTAGTAGATGTTTCTAATACTATACATATGTGTGTTTGTGTATCTATGCACATATATATAACAAAAGTATCTATATGCTTTTGTTGCCATATATTTAAAAATATTTTTATACATACACATACTTGCTTTTGTTGCATGTTGGGTGCCTGATAGACTCAACACCTTATCCAACAAAAATTACCAAATAATTCTGCCTTAGAAAAGTATTCATTGATAAGTAAAATAGAGCTAAAGACCAGCTTATTTAGTGCCATCCCCGACAGAAAATACATAACCAGTCCTTGTTTGCTGTTAAAATATAAAATCATAGGATACAGAATTGAATGGGGCCAAAAAGCATTTTATTCTAGAATCCCAAGTTATTTCTCTTATACCAGATAGTTTTCTAGAATGTTAGAACTAGAAGGGACCTTTGAGATCATATGGTCCAGCTCACTCATTTTTATACATGAAAAAAAAAATCCAAGGTCCAGAGGGTTTAAATTTAATTATTTTTTGCCCAAGATTACAAACATAATAACTTTAACCCCAGTCTCCTAACTCCTGGTATGTGGAGAAGCATATGTTTCCAGCAGCTTATTTAGAATTCTTTTTTTTTATAAGCCTCTTATTCTGTACAAGATTGAATAAGAACATTTCTTATTCATGATTATTATTGAAATATTAAAATAAGACTTAGAAATTTAGCATTCAAAGTTTTGTTCTTTTTTTTTGGGGGGGGGCTACATCCCACGTGTATTATTTGTTATTTCATAAAGAAATTTTTGCTCTAACTAATTAACATTCTATTCTAAAAAAATACCTGGGCAGTTTTTAAGGTAAAAATCTCTCTTGTATAGATGATCACTTTTTGGTTGTAGGTTATTTTCCTCTGCTTCTTTACTCTTGCTTTTGTAGTGTGACCATGATCACTTATATTAAAAGATTCAAAACAGATGGGAGAAACTGAGTGAGGATGGTCAAAGACCCTAGTGTCTTTGCCAGCCCACAGGTGCTTAATTAGACTACAGTCTGACATCATTGGCTTGGTATAAGCTTTGTTCAGGATACTTTAATTTTTATGCTTTCAGAATCTGTGTAATCACTAGATTCCATTGTGTATCACAGTGTGGTATACTGGGAAAAGTATGGGATTTGGAATCAGAGGCCTTGGGTTCAAATCCTAGTTTGCTACTTTTGCTTACCTGGCAATGTGATCCTCTAATCATCAAATCTGGTCTTTTCATTTCCTTGAACGGTTGAACATCTTGAAATTTGAAGCTTTCATCCTCTCTCCTCTTTGTCTCTTAATCCTTTTATGTTCTCAACATAAGTGATTTCAGTCACTGGTATGACGTAAACCGACACCTTTGATCCAAATGGACATTTCTAGCCCTAAGATTTTTTTTGAGCTCCAGTAATCCATTTGGATGATTTGGAATACCTGGATAATAGTTGCTATAATTTCACCTCAAATTTTATATTTAAAAAACTGAACTCATTTTCCCCCCTCTATTACCACACTCAATTCAATCAATTTCCAAAATCCTATTGATTTTTCCCATCAGAGAATCATAGACTTTTAGCTTCAGGAGCCTTTAAAGGCCATTGGTCTAAACCTATCACTATATTGATGAGGAAATTGAGAACCAGAGAGATTAAGTATTTGACCCAGCATCACATAAATCACAAGTGGCAAAGGTGAAATTTGAACCCAGGTCTTGTGATTCTAATTCTAGCTCCTTTGACTCCAAACCCAGTGCTTTTCCCCACTAGAATTGCACCTCAGTCCCTCTAAATTTTGTTGTCTTCTTTCTTTTGATTATTTCCAGTTTATCCTTTGTTTGTACATAGTTGTTTGCATATGGTCTCCCACATTAGAACGTCTTTTACCTTTCTTCGTATCCCTAGCACTCAACGCAGTGCCTGTCACGTAGGAGGCTTTAAAGGTGTTGACTGACTTACTGACTTATAACTGCTCCTCCCTTTTTACTCTTCCAGATGTCACCCTAATTTGGATCCTTATTGCTTCACGCTCTGAGTATTGAAGTCTATTAACTATTCTTTCCCATCTATCTTGCATTCTACCACCAGGATAACCTTCTAAAATAGCAGATTTTCATTATATCACTACTTCTTATAATTTTTCAGTGCTTCTATATCCTTAGAGTATCAAGCCCAAATTTCTTAACCTGATTTTCTAGGCCCTCTACAATCGGGCCTGAAGCCACCTGTCCGACTTTATCTTCTGTTATTCCCTCACAAGAATTCACCTCTGTAGTCATGTTCTTTTCCACTCCTATAACAAGCTTCTTCCTTTCACATTCTTCAAGTCTTTTAGCCTGAAATATCTTCTCATACCCCTCAGAATCATGACTGTTCTTCAGGGCCCAGCTTTGGTTTTACGTCCTCTCAGAAGCTTTTCCTCATGACTCCAGTCCAAAATGATGAAATGATCCATCCTCTGAATACACGTAGCACTCTGTATGACTATTGTCTTAGTTGTGTCTTGCATGTGTATGATTTGTCCCTCCAGCTATTGTGTCCTGCACAACATTAATGTAGTCCATGTATGTAGCTATTCAATTAACAAACATTCACTCCATGTTGTTGCCCACCATGTGAAAAGCACTTATTAGGCTCTACCCTCAATGAGTGCATGTTCTACTGAAAAGGATGCACATACATAAGTAAATAACAAAGTAATTTCAAGTTAGACAATGTGCAAACGATGAGGGAATTAAGTGCTCAATAAATATTTGTTGATTGAACCGTGTAGAAATAACTTTATTTATGATTAAATGAGAAGCTCTGAATACTGCTATTCTTTTAGCCCTCATAACAAATCTGTCTAAAATATATTGCCTTTATTTGAAATAATTTCAACTTTGATTCACAGAAAGTTACATGTGTACTATGCTTCATTGCTAGTTAGTTTAGATGCCTTGACATCTCTTCCTGACATTTGTTGCCAATGTATGCTGCTCCCTTTTTGCTAGGGTGATTTTGTTCCCTTTGCAGGTTGAAACTTAGGTGTCATGCTGAAGGAGGAAATCATAAAGGTTAAAATGCATGGGATCATATAACAGTTTCACTTGACTAGTGGTTTGATAGTTTGAACTTGCCTCTATAGCCAAGTTATTCTTTATTCCTGTAACAAGGTCAGTCCTTCCTTCATATTTTCTTAGTCTCTTAGCCTGGAATACCTTTTCCTTGCTGCTTAACTAAATCATGTTCTTCTCAGAAACTAAAACACTCAGGTTTTGTAGAGGTGTTCAGCCAATACTTAGAGAATTTAACATTACACAGGTAGGACTGTAAAGTGTCCTTTGGATCCAGTCTTTAAGAGACTACATACAAATCATTCTCCTGAAATTTACTATGTGTTATGAAGTTAGGTGTCCTGAAACTTGGCATTTTATAGCCAAATTTCTTAAAAAATGAGTTTCCCTCCTTCCCATTATAGTGTGTCAAAAACCTCTTTAACCTAATATGCAGAAGTGGCTGAGCAATACTGAATTTTAAAGAGAAAATAGAATCAATAAGGTTTGATACAGTAGTCCTTCATAGCATATTTAAAGTTTTCATTTTTTTTTCCTTCATGACAGAAAGATGATGATATAGAAGAAGGGGACCTTCCCGAACATAAAAGGCCTTCAGCACCAATAGATTTCTCTCAATTTGATCCAGGCAAACCAGAGAGCATATTGAAGATGACAAAAAAGGGGAAAACCCTCATGATGTTTGCAACAATATCAGGAAATCCTACAGAAAAGGAGACTGAAGAAATAACCAGCTTATGGCAGGGGAGTCTTTTCAATGCCAACTATGATGTACAAAGGTAAAATATGCAGATTTATATGGACTGTATGTGGTATACCATTTGTTTCTGCCTTAACTTTTTTTTCCAAAGACCTGCTTTTATGTAAGTAGTGCCTACCTAACTCCTCATTTCCATGTTGATTAAACAAATATCTTACTAAGTGCCCACTATTTACCAAACACTATCAGGGTTGGGATATAGAAACAAAGATGACATTGTTTCTGCCCTCAAAGAGTTTATATTCTTACAGCTTATGGAAAGAATGTTTTTTAAAGATAATACTCTTTTCTTTCTTTTTTTCGTCAATAACATTTTTAATAAGAGAAAACTACCTTTTATTGTCCTTTATCTCTTCCCCTTCTCAACTTAACTCCTTGAGAAAGCCATCTCCACTAGTTGCCTTCATTTCCACTTCTCTCATTCTGTTCTAAACTTTCTGCAGCCAGCTTACTACTCATCATTCAACTGAAATTTCTCTTCCCAAAGTTACCATTGGCCTCTTCATTGCCAAATCTAGTGGTCTTTTCTCAATTTCCAGGCTTCTTGATCTTTCTACAGCTTTTGACACTATCAGTCACCACCTCCTGGATACTTCTAAGTTGACACTGTCTTCTTCATATTCCACTCCTACCTGTTGAACTTCTCTTTCTCAGTTTCCTTTCCTGTATCTTCATCCAGGCCACTCATAAAAACATCCCTCAAGGCTCTCTTCTTGGACCTCTTCTCCTCTGTAATGTCTTGTTTGGTGATCTCATCAGTCAGTCAGCAGACATTTACTAAACATTTATTATGTGCCAGGCAATGTGCTAAGTGCTGGGCATACAAAGAAAAGTTCAAGCAGTTCTTGCTTATGGGAGATCACATTCTAATGGAGATTGTATGCAAAAAATTGTACCTACAGGGTGTAGAAGGTATAAGTAGAAGGTGGACTCAGAGGAAAGGCATTAGCAGTGGGGGAATAGGAAGAGGTTTCCATGGGGTTCAATTATCTCTGTAAAGGTGTTTCTTGGAGCTATATATCCAGCTCTAACCTCTCTCCTGAGCTCTAGTCTCTCATCACCATAGAAATATCTCAAACTCAACATGTCCAAAACAGAACTTATCTTTCCATGTACACCCTTCCCGTCTCGCATACTGTTGTGTTACCGTCCAGGGTACCACCATCCTCCCAGTCATGCAGGCAGGCCAGTAACCTTGGTGAACTTCTTGACTCCTGCCTCAGACCGAACCCATATATCTAGTCTCTTGCCAAGAATTCGTTGCCAGGTCTTTAACTTTACCTTTAATTTCACACCATCTTGGATACATCGTGTTTTCCCCAGTTGAACAATTGCACCCTGATACCAAGCTCTCATTGCCTCATGCCCAGACTATTTACTGAAATTGCTTTCTGGTTATTCTCCCTGCCTTGTGTCTCACCACTCTAACCTATCCTCTTGGGTCGGTGCCACTCAGCTACCAAAATGATTTTCCTGAAGTACAAGTGTGATTATGTATGCCATCCTGCCTCCACCTCCCCCCACCGCCCCAAACCCCCTCACCACTCCAGGCTCATTGAAATACTTCAGTGGCTCCCAATATTCTGTTTGGCATTTAAAGCCTTTCAAAACCTGGCCTCTTCTTTCTTTACCAGTCCTTTCACACTTTACTGTCCCTCTCTTTTTCCCCCTCCCTCTAATTCAGTGACACTGATCTTCTTGCTTTTCTTTACAAATGACATTCCATCTCCATGCCTGGAATTACTCTCCCTTTTCACTTCTACCTCCTAGCTTATCTGGATTCCTTCAAGGCTCAGCTCAGATCCCACCTTCTTCAGGAGACAGTGACACTTCCCCCACTGCCAGTGCCTTCCCTATGATTGTACTGTATATATCTTATATGTACATAGTTATTTTCATGCTTCTCCATTAGATTGTGAGGTCCTTGAAGGCAAGGACTATGTTTTTACCTTATATATATATATATCATTAGCACTTAGCAAGGTGTCAGTCTGGGCACATAGTAAGAACGTAATAAATAAATGCTTATCGACTGACTGACTTTGGTTACTAAACCTGTTCTTTTTAAAAAAAAAAAAGATCTATTTAGTCAACATTTGTTAAGCACTCTTATTTCTAGGCTTCGGAGAGATATAAAAATAAGACCTTCTTCTTACCCTCAAGGCATTTATATAAATTTACCTTATGTCTTTGTAAAAAACAGGACAAAAAACCCACATTGTTTTCTAATCCTATTTGTTCTTATTTTATTTCTCCCTTATGTTGTTCAGTGTGTTTGCATAACCCATGCTTTAAAGAGAAGCAAATTTCATAGGAGTTAATATTTTTCTTTTTTTAATAGCTACCTAACAAAAACTGTCACTACATTTTTCATTTCAGTTATTGGGCAGTTACTATTCTTCCAGTCACCCAGGTTCCCAACCTAGGAACATCCATCACCCTCTCTCACCTCCTAGAGCCAGTTAGTTGCCAAGTCATGTTGATTCCTTCTCTTCAGCATCTCTTTCATCTGGCCCTTTTCTCCCATCACAACCACTCTGGTCTAGATTATCTTCATCTCATGCCTTACTATTGCTTTGTTGCCTGCTGATTGGGCTCCCTTCATCTAGTCTTGCCACTTTGTCTTCCTCACAGCTGCCAGCAGCTTCCAAACTTGCCTTACTAAAGTAAAAGACTGAGCATGTCCTGCTCTGGTTGAGAAGTTTCAGTGACTTCCCATTACCTTTGAGGTAAAATACCCATTCTTCTTTTTGACTTTTAAAATCCTTTATAACCTGGCTTTAGTCTGTCTTTTCAGGATAATTACATATTATATCCTCACCACAAGCTCTAAATTCTAGCCAAATTAGCCCATTTGCAGTCCTTCCCTTTCCCCTTCTTCTTACCCCTTAAGTTTGACTTAAACTTTCAAGCTTTTACACAGTCAGTCCTCTTTCTATAGAATACTTTTCCTCCTCCCCTTCACTTCAGGGCATCCCTAACCTCAAGTGCCACCTTCAATAAAAGTTTTTTCTGATTTTCCCCAGTTAGTGCCCACTCCTCACACCTCCCAGCCCCTGCTCACATTTTTATTTATATTCCCCATTGCTTTACTCATAGTAGGTGTATTGATTTTAGTTTAGTTGTAACTTTACTATTTAAAGGATAATAGTTTTTTTATGTTTCTATTAAATAAAATACTACCAGACAGAATACCATGAAAGTACTAAAATTTAGTCTCTTTGACGTTTTCTAATACCTGAGAATTAGGTATTAATTCTCAATAATTAATTGAGAAAAGCCTATTCAAAGTAATAGAGGGAACATTTAGAGATAGTATATGGGGGCAAAGCACCCAAATTAACTTAAAAATTTATTGAAAGAAGTTGATGTCAGACCAGTTTTGGGAACTGAAGAAATAGCTTAAAGGTACTGTTTGTTTGTGAGGAATTATTCTAAACAAACCATCAGGTAGGGCTCAGATATTGTATAGCTATAGGAATGGCCAGGCAAGGGCATCTTCCCACTCAATTTTCTCTCCCCTTCTGTTACTGTGAGACATTTTATGTAAGGGACACTCAGGAATTTATTCCAAAAATATTTCCAGTTTCCCTTTTTAGAATGACAGGTTATTCTTGCTTTCCTGATCATTTTTGGCCTCTTTTACTGTGTGTATAAGAAGAATCTGTTTCTGTCATCTTTAACTTTGTGGTTGTGGTCTTTTTGTATATTTTTTTTGTTCTATTTTATTTGTTACCTATGACACCATTACGTTATGTTTATGTATCATAATTTGTTTGGTTCCATGAGTTTCCCTATCAGTAGCCTCCTTGGGATATAGACGCAAGGAAGTAGCAGGAAAATGGGATGTAAGAAGGAGCATATTTTTGTTTCTTACTGAGTAATTTTAACCGGGTGAATTCACAATTCATAACTTGTTCATTTTTTGTTTTGTTTTTATTTTTGCTTTTGGGGGTAGCTGGTAGGTGGCACAGTGAATAGAGCACCGGTCCTGGAGTCAGGAGGACCTGAGTTCAAAGCTGGCCTCAGACACTTAACAAAAAACTAGCCATGTGACCTTGGGCAAGTCACTTAACCTCAATTGCCCTACCCCCCCCCCC
>NW_027186296.1:70184089-70213171 GCF_028583685.1 Petaurus breviceps papuanus | reverse complement strand
GGGGGGGGGGGTAGGGCAATTGAGGTTAAGTGACTTGCCCAAGGTCACATGGCTAGTTTTTTGTTAAGTGTCTGAGGCCAGCTTTGAACTCAGGTCCTCCTGACTCCAGGACCGGTGCTCTATTCACTGTGCCACCTACCAGCTACCCCCAAATTCATAACTTATTAGCAATATGCTACTGTGCTTGTTTTTACCACAGTAACCCCAGCATTGATTTATCATCTTTTATTATCTTGCCACTCAAGTAATCAGATAAATGCGAATTAAAATAACCACAACCACCATCACAGTGAGATTTTTGGATATTTTTTTATGTGGTTGTTGATCATTTGCATGTTTTCTTCCCAGACTTGCTTGTTCATATGCTTTAACCACTTAGCAGTCAGAGAATTTTGCCTTCTGATAAACATCAGTTCTTTGCAATATATTTGTTGGAAGCAGTGGTACAAGTATTTTTCTTCAGTTTGTTTCTATCCTTTGCATTCTGGATGCATTCTTTTTTGTTGGTGCAAAAGTTTTATTTTTATATACTTGAACTTATCTGTTTTATCTCATTTAATTTCTTCTCACTGATTAAGACTATCGCTTCTATGTAGTTATAAAAGAGATAATATTTCCTTATCCTCACATTAAAAAAAGTTTTAAAAACACATAGATTTTTGATCCATAATCCATTTGGAATTTATTGGGTGTATGGTGTGAGACCTTGATCTATTCCCATTCTTTGCCAAACTACTATCTTAATTTTCTCAACAATTTTTTGTGATCCAAGATTTATTCAATTCAAGATGACTATATGCACTTATTTCTAACTCATTATTCTAGTCTGTTTTAGTGATCATTTTCTTATCCAATATCAGATAGTTTTGATTCTTAACTGTTTACAGTATATTTACAAATCTAATGGTACAAGTTCTTCCCGCCTTCGTCTTCCATTTAAAATTTTTTTCCCTTTGATATTTTTGACAGTTTGTCCTTCCATATAATATTTTTGAGAAATAGCATGATGTAGTGGATAAGGGGACCTTCTGTGACGCAGAAAGAGTTGGATTCAATCCCTTCCTCTAGTTTATGTTGGCTCTGTGGCCATGGACAAGTCACTTAATCTTTTAGTATCTCAAGCAGCTTTCTGTAACTATAAACTATAGAGATTTTTATGTTTTGGGGGTAAAGGAAGTTTCTGCACTGGGAGGTGTCTATCCATATTGATTAAATCAAAGATCTGGGCCGACCCTTCAGTTTTGGTATTATTTTATATAATAAAAAATGTCCTTGATATTTTGAAAGATATAATGGTAAATATGTAGATTTATTATAATGGTAAATCTATAGATTAATTTGGGAAGTTTTATTATATTTTATTATATTTATTATATTGTATCAGTCTAATCAATTCTCTCTTCCTTTGTTTCTATAAAAATTGTTTTATAGTTGATTTTATATAAGTATTATATGTCTTGGTAGGTTAATTTCTAGAAATGTTATGTATTTTGTCACTATTTTTAGGGTATTTCCCTTGCTTTGTATGATTTCTATTGGTGATATAAAGAATCACTGATGAATTTGCTGTGGGTTTAGGTAATATCCTGCTATTTGCTAAGTTGTCTATTTCAAGTTAATGTTTTTGTTGACTTTTTGTTTAGTTTTTCTAAATAAACTATTCTTTGATTCATAAATAGAACTATTTTAACTTCTTTAACAGTGCTTAGTCAGTTTAATTTGTTTTCTTGTCTTATTGCTATAGCTAGCATTTCTAGGACTACATTTAGCAATGGTTAGAGGAAGGTAGAGCCCAGATGGCAGAGTTAAGGCAGGGACTCACCAGAGCTCTCCCCTAAGCCCCTCCAAATACCTTTAAAATGACTCTAAACAAATTCTGGAGTAACAGAACCCATAAAAAAGATGGGGTGAAACAAATGTCCAGCACAGGACAACTTGAAAGCTTGGCAAGCAAAGTCTGTTATTTCAGGGTGAGAGAGGACACTTCCAGCACAGGCTGCTCCAGTGCATACTGGACCCCACCAAACTTGGAGCAGGACTTGGGATGACTGAATCAGTGGCAGCAGAGGTGATTTCCAGACCTCTCAGCGCACAGATGCCAAAGACAACTTAGAAGGTCAGCAGGAAGAGGCTTTTGCACATAGGTGGTGATTGAAGCATAGTCCAGCACAGGCCACACTGGCACAGCCCTGGCCCCAGCGAAGGAGCAAGCCTGGGAGTGACTGAATCAGCAACAGCAAAGGCAGTGCTTGCTTACTGAGCTTTCAGCCAACAGATGGTAAGGGGTTGCACAGCTGGTCAGAAGAGATTACTGGGGTCTTTTTGCTAGCACTGAGGAAGGACTTTGTTGCTTTGCCCATACTCGGATCCGGGTCCCAGTTCTGGGTGGCAGTCCGAGGGTGAAGAGGAGCACTGGTATAGCAGAGCTTGCTGCAGCAATGGAGGGGGAACCCTTCTCAGTTCTAGGGCAGAAAAGAGTGCTTGTGGTCACTCACAGACCAGAGCACAGGCCAAGAGAGGAGTAAACACCTCTGTTTAGATCATACCACCTTGGAAGAACTCTAAACTTACAGGTCCCTAGAAGTATCTCTGAAAACAGCTACATAAAACTCCTGAACCTTGGGACAATACACCCTCCACACTGGAAGCAGACCCCTACTTTAACAAACAGTTAAAAATCAAGTAATAGACTGGGAAAATGAGTAAACAACAGAGAAAACTGACTATAGAAAGCTATTATGGTGACAAGAAAGATCAAAATACATTCTCAGAGGAAGGTTACAAAGTCAAAGCTCCTACATCCAAAGCCTCCGAGAAAAATATGAATTGGTCTCAGGCCATGGAAGAGCTCATAAAGGTTTTTGAATATCAAGTAAAAGAGGTAGAGGAGAATTAGGAAAAAAAATGAGAGTGGTGCAAGAAAATCATGAGAAAAGAGTCAGTAGCTTGGTAAAAGAGACACAAAAAAAACTGAAGAAAATAACACCTTAAAAAAACAGACTAGGCTAGATGGCAAAAGAGGTCCAAAAAGCCAATGAAGAGAAGAATGCCTTAAAGAGTAGAATTGGCCAAATGAAAAAGGAGTTCTAAAAGTTCACTGAAGAAAATAATTCCTTAGAAATTAGAACAAAGCAAATGGAAGCTAATGACTTTATGAGAAATCAAGAAGCAATAAAACAAAACCAGAAGAATGAAAAAAAGTAGCAGACAGTGTGAAATATCTCATTGGAAGAACAACTGACCTAGAAAATAGATCCAAGGGGGATAATTTAAAAATTATTGGACTACCTGAAAACTATGATCAGAAAAAGAGCCTATACATCATCTTTTAAGAAATTATCAAGGAAAACTACCCTGATATTCTTAGAACCAGAGGGGAAAATAGAAACTAAAAGAATCTTATCGGAGTTCCCAGGTCAAGGAGGAAATCGTGCAAGCAGCCAGAAAGAAGCAATTCAAGTATTATGGAGCTGTAGTCAGGATAACACAAGATTTAGCAGTGTCTACATTAAAGGATCAGAGGGCTTGGAATATGATATTCTGGATTGCAAAGGAGCTAGGATTACAATTAAGAATCCCCTACCCAGAAAAACTTGAGTATAATCCTTCAGGGAGAAAATGAATATTCAGTGAGCTAGAGGACTTTCAAGCATTCTTGATGAAAAGACCAGAGCTGAATAGAAAATTTGACTTTCAAATATAAGACCCAAGAGAAGCATAAAAAGGTAAACAGAAAAAGTAAATCATAAGGAACTTAATAAAGTTAAACTATCTTCATTCCTATGTGGAAGATGTATTTGTAACTCATAAGATCTTTCTCATTATTAAGGTAGTTAGAAGTAGTATATATAGACAGATATATATATATACACACACACACACACACACACACAGTATATATAGACAGAGGGCACAGGTGTGAGCTGAATATGAAGGGATGATATTTAAAAAGTAAAATTAAGGGGTGAGAGGAATCTACTTGGAGAAAGAAAGGGAGAGATAGAATGGGGGTAAACTATGGGGCAAGAAAAAGCTTTTACAGTGGAGGGGAGAGAGGGAATGTTTGGGGGAGTGAGTGAACCTTACTTTGATCAGGATTGGGTTAAAGAGAGAATAACATATACAATTGGGTATAGAAATCTATCTTACCCTACAGGAAAGTAGGAGTGGAAGGGGATAAGAAAAGGGGGGGGGGTGATAAAAGGGAGGGCAGATTTGGGGAGAGGGTGGTAAGAAGCAAAACACTTGAGGAGGGACAGGGTTAAAGCAGAGAGAAAATAGGATAAACAGGGTTTGGTAGAATAGGATGGAAGAAAATAGAGTTAGCAATAGTAACTGTGAAAAAACAATTTGAAGCAAGTTTTTCTGATAAAAGCCTCATTTCTCAAACATATAGAGCACTGAATCAGATTTATAAAAATAAGATCCATTCCCCGGTTGATAAATGATCAAAAGATATAATCAGTTTTCAGATGAAGTAATCAAAGCTATTTATAGCCATGTGAAAAAATATTCCAACTCACTATTGATTGGAGAAATGCAAATTAAAACAATTCTGAGGAAATACCTCATACCTATTAGATTGTCTAATAGGATAAAAAAGGGAAATGACAAATGTTGGAGGGGATGTGGGAAAAATGAGACATGAATGTACTGTTGGTAGAGTTGTGAACTGATTCAACCATTCTGTAGATCAATTTGGAACTATGCCCAAATGACTATAAAAAACCATGCATATACCCTTTGACTTAGCAATACCACTACTAGGACTGTATCCCAAAAGAGATAAAAAGCAAAAGGACCTATATGTACAAAAATATTTATAGCAGCTCTTTTCTGGGCGTAAAGAATTAGAAATTTAGGGGCGGCTAATTGGCACAGTGAGTAAAGCGCCAGCCCTGGAGTCAGGAGGACCCAAGTTCGGTTCCGGCCTTAGACACTTAACATCCACATAAAAAAACTAGCCATGTAACCTTGGGCAAGTTACTTAACCCCAATTGCCCTCCAAAAGGCAAAAAAAGAAAAACAATTAGAAATTGAGCGGATGCCCATCAGTTGGGGAATGGCTGAAGAAGTTGTGGTATGTGATCATAATAATGGAATACTATTGTACTCTAAAGAAACGACTAGCAGTATGTTTTCAGAAAAACCTGGAAAGACTTGCATGGGCTGATGCAAAATGAAATGTACTGTGTACAAAGTAACAGCAATATTCTAAGATGATCAGCCATGCATGCCTTAGCTATTCTCTGCAATACAACAATCCAAGACAACTCGGAAGTTGATGAAAAATTCTAAACATCCCCAGAGAAAGAACTGATAGAGTCTGAATATAAATTAAAGCATGCATTTTTTTACTTTCAAAAAAAAATAGAGCTTTGTTTAATCTCTGTTCCTGAGCAGAAAAGATCCTAAAGTTCACTAAATACATTATAATGTTTGTGGATTCAGTTAAATGTTTTTGTGTTAAGGAAAATATCTTTCCATTCCTATACCTTTTTTAGTATTCTTCATTTTAATGGTATTATATTTCACTAAAGGCCTTTTCTGCATCTATTGATATAATCATGGTTTTTATTATTTTTATTGTTAATATGATTTATTGTGCTAATTGTTTTCCAAATGGTGAACTAGGAGAAGCAGTGTGATGTAATAAATGGAAAACTGGTTTGAGAGTCAGGAAGACCTTGGTTCAAGTCCCACTTCTGACACATACTAGCTGGATGACCCTGAGCAAATACATCACCTAATCTCTAAGTGCCCCAGACAGCTCTTTTAAGACCCATAAAGTATAGGATGGTTGCAGATCTGCATTGGTGAAGGGTTTTTACTCATTAGACATTTTCTTCTAATAGCTAGCATTTATATAGTTCTTTAAAGTTTGCAAAGCACTTCACAAATATTATCTCAGTTTATCTTCAGTAACAGTCTTAAGAGGTAGGTATAATTATTATATTTTTAAAAGATGTCTATTTTACAAATAAGAAAACTGAAGTATACAGAAATTAAGTGACTACCTAGGATCACACAGCAACTGTCTATAAGACCAAATTTGAATTGAGATTTTCCTAAGATCAGGTTTAGCATACCTTTCTACCTGTACCAATAATATCACAGGGGTAAATCAAAAGTATATCAAGCCATATTTGTATACTGGGCAAATAACCCAACTGAATCATAATGGATAATTTTTTTGATATATTTTTCCTGTCCACTAGGATTTCACTTAATTCTTTTGCATTGATGTTCATTGATTATGTTTTTAATTCTCTCTTTGCTTTGATATATACCCATTTGGGGATCAAAGCCATATTTGTCTCAGAGAATTATTTGATAAATTATCATGTTTCTCTACTTTTAAAAACAAGTTTATGCTTATCCTTATAATGATTTTTTCTTTTAATATTTCACCTAATTCCCCTATAAATATGGTTCAGTTGGTATATTTTTAGATGGTAGTCACTATTACCTAATAGTCTACTCAGTTTTCCTTTTTCTGGTACTGTTTTGATTTCCCACTTATTATTTTTCAGTATTGTAGTTTATGTTTTTGTTAGGTGTTTATTTATTTACTTAATATACTCATTTTTATCTGTATATTATTACGTGTGATGGTCCCTAATAATTCCATTTATAGATTTTTGTCATTCACCTCCCTCATTTTTTATTTGTATGGAATGTTTTTAATCTCCTGTTTGTCCATTTGGCTAATATTTTACTGTTTTATTGGTCTTTTTAAAAAACCAGATCTTTGTTTTGCTTATTCATTTTCAATTCTGTTAATTTCTTCTTTGACTTTAGTTTTGGACATGTTAATTTTTTTTCCTCTTTTTTAAAAAAACTGCAAAGTTCAGGCCCTTTTCAGTTCTCATCTTTCTTGATGTCTGTGTTACATTTGACACTGTTGACCACTTTCTCCTTCTGTGATATTCTCTTCCCTGTTTTTTCCAGAGACCTCTCTCACCTGTGTCTCCTCTGAAATGACTGATCATTCTTACTCTTTTGCTGGATCATCAGCTATTTCCTTCCTCAATAACTGGGGTGTACCCTAATGTTTTGTCCTAGGCTTTCTTTTTCTCTCTCCTTTATTTCTTTCCTATGAGTTCAGTTGTCATCTTTGTGTACCTCACTCCCAGATCCAGTCCTACCGACATTCTCCTCAGCTTCACATTTTGAATTGGATGTTTCATAATCTCCAACTCAGCCACGTCCAAAACAGAACTCATTATCTCCTATCCATGTTACAAATTTACCTATTTTTTTATGTTTACCACTTAGGTGACTGACACATTCATATTTAAGTGAAATGTCTAATTTGCTGCCAGTTTTTGTTTGTTCCACCTCTACAACATTGCTGCATCTTCTGCCAAAGGGAAATTCTTAAAAGTGCAGGTCTGGCCATATATGCTACTTTCTTGATCAGTAAATTCCATTGATCTAGGATAAAATACAGATTCCTCAGTTTGACATTCAAAACCCTTCACAGCCTGCCTCTAAACTACCTTTTCAGGGTCATTATTCATTACTCCACTACATGAACTCTGATCCTGCCAAATATTCCTTATGCACAACATTCCATCTCCTGGTTCAGTGCTTTTACTCAGACCTTTCCTTATGCTCTCAATGCTTGTCTTTCTTCTGCTTCTTAGAATTCCTATTTCTTTCAGTTTTTACCTGAAATACCACCTCCTATGTGAGACATTACCTGATCCTCCCATTTTCTAGGGCCTCCCTAGTTCCCTGCCCCCAGTTACTATGTATTTATTTCTTAAACACTCCTCAAGGGCAAGGACTATTGTATTTTTGTTTATGAACCCCCAGCATCTAACAGAGTGCCTGGCACAGAGTAGATTCATAATAAATGCTTGTTGATTGATTACTCTTTTCATTTTTTATTGATAGAAGCATTCTGGGAAATGCATTTGCCTATGAGAGTTACTTTAGACACATCCCATAGATTTCAATTTTTTATTGTTGTGATTACTTCCGATATGATTTTAATTTTCTTTTCTATAATTTGGCCTTTGTTTTAAGTTAGGTCTTCATCTTTTGGTCTTTTTTTCCTTTTGCTTGAATCTGTTGTTGATTTCTGCTTGCTTGATTGTCTTGTGCAGTTGTTAAAAGTTCAGCTTTTCAGCATTAATATAAATTCTTTATAACCTAAGGTGTGGTTATTACTTTTGTAAATCTTCTATGAATATCTGAATAAAAAGTAAGTTATATGATAAACTCATTCATTTTCTTTCTTATAGCTCCCACATCTGTTTTTCATAATATTTTGTCTAATCTTGTAACTTTTCTAATTTGTGTTAGATTTATCATGTGCCCAAAGTTGGGTGGTGAAATCTGTACCATTTTTTCTGTCTAGGTCTTTTTAAAATTTCAGTTAACTTCTAAAAAACACTGGTTGCTTTGCCATGAAGGGCATATATACTTAATATTGATAGACTTGACAAGTGATCAGTTCAATTTTGTAAATATTTATTAGTGCCTACCTTGAACCAGGTACTTTGGATACAAATATAAAAAGTAAGACTATTCCCTCCCTTAAAGACCTTTCATTTTACCAGATTATTTCCTTTAATCAAACTATAGTTACCTGCTTACCTCTTTCAGTGGTTTCTAATATGAAATTCAGTTTGTCTGAAATTACTATAGGAACTTTTGATATTCTGAAACCATTGTGTGCATGATTTTTTACCACCTCAAATTTTAAACCTACATGTCTTTCACTCCATTCAACTATACATCAGAGTAATGGTTCTTAAACTAGGGTAGATAAACATATATTTCAGTGTCATTGATTTCCTTTGTAATCCTCTGTATATTACTTTGTTCAATCACAGACATGATTCTGAGAAGGGATCCATAGGCTTCACCAGGCTGCCAAAGAGGTTCATGACTCAAAGAAAATGAAGAACCCTAGCAATAGAGCCTACCATGTTCAGGCATTTTGCCATCTGTCCTGTTGCTACCTACCATCCTGGTGATCCTTCTCTAAACTTACCCTTTTGACTTTATCCTGTGCACTTAGCTTTGGGATTTCACTCTAGGGCTGAACTGTCCTGATTGGTGAGTGAGGAGTGAAAATTCAACTCAGTCCCCTATATAGAGTCAGTGCCAAATTAGACTTTGAATCCTGTCCAGCCATTTACTGAGAAACCAGCCAGGCCTACTCACTACAAGCATTTTTTTCAAGCTTTTCAAAAACTTTTTAAAAAACTTAAAAAAATAAGTTAAAGTTCTGAACTTAAAAATTAGGGGTGGCTGGATGGTACAGTGAATAGAGCACTGGCCCTGGAGTCAGGAGGATGGACCTGAGTTCAAATCTGGCCTCAGACACACACACACACACACCTCTAGCTGTGTGACCTTGGACAAGTCACTTAACCCTAATTGCCCTACCTTCCTCCCTCCAAAAAGCAAAAAAAAAATTTAAATTAGCATTTCCTTATACTTAGAACACAAAAAGAGTTTATAAAACTATGGCTTGCTGTTTCATGCTGCTTGCTTTAAAAAATATACACATATACATATATACATATAAACACATACACACACACACACATATATGTGTGTGTGTGTGTATGAATATAAAAAATTCAACATGTATTTTAGGACTGTTCAACTTGTCTCTCATACATATGTCCCTTTCTCTCTTCATACAACCATCACCCTACTTTAGGTCCTTCTTATCTCTTACCTTACACTTTTTCAGTAGTCTCCTATTTTTATGACCATGCCTCTTCCTACTTTTCCAGTCTTTTTAGACATTATTCCTCTCTACATTTTGTGATGCAGCTAAATAGACCTTCTTGTTTTTCTTTTTCTTAAAGCAATCAGGGTTAAGTAACTTGCTCAAGGTTACAGGGCCAATTATTTCTGGGTGTGGTGCTAAGTATCTGAGCCCGGATTTGATCCCAGGTCATCCCGACTCTGGAGCCGGTGCTCTTACTCACTGAGCCACCTGGCCGCCCCTAAGCAATTGGGGTTAAGTAACTTGCTCAAGGTTACACGGCCAGGTGTTTCTGGGTGGGTACTAAGTGTCTGAGCCCGGATTCGATCCGCAGGTCATCCTGACACTGGAGCCTGTACTCTTACTCGCTGTGCTACCTGGCCGCCCCCTACCTTGTTGTTTTTCACACACAATACTCTATATGCCTAGAATGCACTCTTCCCTCACCACTGCTTCTAGGAATCTCAGGTTTTCTTCAAAACTCAGCTCAAGTGCCACCTACATAGAGCTGTTCCTGATCTCCAGCTGCTAGTGGATCTGCACCCTCCACCCTGCTCCCTCCCCAAATTAAGTTGAATTCATGTTGTATTTATTATGTATATATGTATGTTTGGTCTTCCCTATTAGAATTATAAACTTCTTGAGGGCAAAGATAGCTACACTTTTGTCATTCTATCCCCACTGCTTAGCAAACACACGGGCACATAGTTGACATTTAATAAATATTGTTTAATTAATTTAGTCATTCAGACTAATGATGATGATGAATGACTGATGATCACTCAATTTGCATATCATGTTCTTATATAATACATTTTCCCCAGAATTGCATGGTGGTTTGTTTGTGGATCTATTTATATATCAAAGACTCCTGCAAATATTTTTTTCTTATAAAGATACCTGAAAATGTTATGGGAGATTGAAGATGTGTATTTCTTTTCACTTTGCATATTATTCTTTAGTTCAGCAGACTAGAAAATTCTGGGGTGGTCTCACTTGTCTATAAGTCACATTCCAGCTTTTTTTTTTTTTCCCCTTATGATGGGGAATAAGCCTAATCCTGTATTATCTGAATTGGAGTACCTTGAATATGTGTTTCTTCTTAGCTGCTTATATAAAATCCAATTGGATATCTTATGCTACTGCAGATCTAGATTTTTTCAGTCAGGGCACTGTTAAAATTAGCTTATTTTCCTTCTGTTTTTCTTTTTAAGATCTTTCTACTAGTATTTTCCCATTATGTTTGAATCTTTTTTTTTTCTGCTTGCTAATTTTCTTTTTCTTTTTTTTTCCTTAACTGAGAAGCTGTTCTCTTTTGAACCAATTTGGTTACTCTTCCTTTTCTTCCTCCCCTTGATTTATTTGGGAGTATTTTTATCTGTTCATGATGGAGGAGAGAAGGGAGTTGAGGAGCTAAGTTCTTCTTGACCTCTTCACTCTACCATTCTGAAAGTCTCCCTCATTTTCCATTTTTTAAGTCATATATCAAAACTAATTGTAAAACTACCATGTTATATAATATAGCAAAATCTTTTTATATCTTGACAGTTAGGGAATACGACATTTTTATGTCTGTCCTAATTTCTGTTCCATGTTAAAATTGGCTCAACAAATTAATGCTTTTTTAAATTAAATTTGTTTCTGAATTTAATGAATGCCTCAAACAGAACATTTCCATATACAAAATAGAGCAGAAAAATATGATACACATGAAAAACATTTTTTATGTGCAGTTTACTTTTTTTTAAAAGTACATAATAGATTTAACATGTTAATTTCAAAGCTGTACTAATGTCTTTCTTTCTGAACTTCTTTCAGTTCTCTTAGGTGCATTTTAAAAAATACTTTAATAACCCTTTTTTCTTTCTTTACTTTTTTTTTTTTGCTGGCCTTAGCACTAGTTTCTTTTTCTTCTCTCCCCAAACTCTGCCCAATAC
Organism: Petaurus breviceps papuanus; assembly: GCF_028583685.1. Lineage (NCBI taxonomy): Eukaryota > Metazoa > Chordata > Mammalia > Diprotodontia > Petauridae > Petaurus > Petaurus breviceps. The sequence goes on along the minus strand of NW_027186296.1, from coordinate 70,201,498 downwards.
AAAAAGAAAAATAAGATACTTGTAAGAAATATTAATAGTCAACCAAAACACATCTCCGCATTTATTTCCTCGGTCCAAAAATATATTCTTCCTTCTGCACTTGGAGTCCATCACCACTTTCTCAGCAAGTGGGTATTATGTGTCTTCATCAGTCTTCTAGAATCATGTGATTGGTATAGCATTGATCAGGATTGTTAAATCTCTCCAAGAACAAGCTAATACTTTCAAATATGTAGGCTCCACCATTGAAATGTAAGTTCCTAGAAGTCAGGGACTTCACAGATTTATCTTTATACTACCAGGATCTTTGGACTCTAGCATGGTGCCTTGTACATTGTAGATTCCTTTTTTTTGCTTTTGCTTTTTTTGGAGGGCATTTGGGTTTAAGTGACTTGCCCAAGGTCACACGGCTAGTGAGTGTTAAGTGTCTGAGGCCAGATTTGAACTCAGGTCCTCCTGACTCCAGGGCCGGTGCTCTATTCACTGTGCCACCTAGCCACCCCCACATGGTAGATTCTTAATAAATGTCTGTTACATCAAATTGATTCATACATAGTTGGAGGAAAAGATACAGTTAGGTTTTAAGATTATACATTTTAATATTTTCTTTTTAAGGCATATGCAATATTGAATTTAGAACTTCTTTCCCCTTTGCATTAAAGAATCACTTTAACATGTTAAAGCCATAACATTAATTGATGTTTTCTTTTCCTCTAGGTTTATTGTTGGGTCAGATCGTGCTATCTTCATGCTCCGAGATGGGAGCTATGCTTGGGAGATTAAAGACTTTTTGATAAGCCAAGAGAGATGTGCTGATGTAACTTTGGAGGGGCAGGTATACCCTGGCAAAGGAGGAAGCAAAGACAAAAATAAAACAAAGCCAGAAAAAAAGAAAAAGGAGGGAGATAAGAAAACTAGTTCCTTTAAAGAAGATAATCGAACCTCAAGGCAGAGAGGTGAACTGTGACAAACACATTAATGGGACTTTGAGAGGATCAATTAAGAGAACATAAGTATTTCTTCAGTAACTTTTCAGGATGGGGAATCATAAACATTACAGCTTAAGTTTATTTCTGTGAAATTCTTGTTGGGTCAGCTAGGATTTTAATGTTTAAAGACTTCAGTGTAAAGGTAGAAGTTAATAAATTTGAGTAGTTTTTAGTCACAGGAAAGTTAATACTAAATATAAAATCACTTTAAATTGTGACATATTTACATTCCTTTTACCTGTTTAAAATTGTTAAGTCACTGGTCCACTGTGGACTTCCCCCCCTATATAAAGCCAGGTCATCACTCTGTTAGGTATTACTTCGCTTGCTCTAAAATTTAGTACTGGAAATCCATCAAGCCAATTATTCTTCTTTGCGGTTAGGAAAAAGGATTTGTTACATGGTTGTGTTTGCATGAGCCATTAAAACTTTATTGATTTAATTGAGTGAAATTCTTAATGTTAGATACCCCTTTCTTTTATTATGTTGTTTAGAGACTGTTAGATTAAGAAGTATTATATAAGGAACCCATTATCAAAGTACTGTGGCTTGGTCTTGTCTTACATTCTTCAGAACTAAGTTGTTTTGGAATTCCATACAAGAGAGTAAAGCTTTATGTTTGGTAAAAGAATTGCATGTAGACTACTACTGATTTGTTAGAAGAAGAAGAAGAAAAAAGGATAAAGCCTTGAAATTTCTGGGCAAAGTATAGGAAAACTCTTAACTTTGTTTAATTTTTGCTTTTCTTTTTCCAAGAGATGATGGTCTATGATCAGTATTGTCTGGACTGCCAAGATTCATTCATATGCTTCTCTTGTTTCCTCAACATTTAGAAAGTAATTTTAAAGATTTGTCATAATAATTAATAAACCTTCATATTTCTGCAAAGTTGGACACCTTTTTAAAAGCCTGTAAATATTCTTGAACAGCAAAGTCCATTCCTGGATTCAGCACAGTATTGGATTATTTCATTTGTTACTAAAATGTTTGATTTTTAAAAGTGCCTAATTATTTTTTGGTGGTTTTTATTTTGTACGGTACTTACATGGTACTTTATTTGTGATTGACTGGCTTTGCTATTGATGCCTGCTCATGAATGAGTTGTGAAATTTATATACAATTGCAATTTTTAAGAATTAAAATTATGTGAAAAATCTGAAAATTGTCATTTTTATTTATATCTTAATTTTTGTTTCGGCTGAAGTTTTGAAGAGTTTTCTCTTAGTTATAGCCACATTTCCACAAAGTACATTCTATTCTCTTTTTTTTTTTTCATATTATTGGAATAATTAAGGTACTTGTAAAAGAGAAACCTAGAATGTTAAAACTAGAAGGAACTTTTGACAGATTATCTAGCTCAGGGTTTCCCGGCTCCTGTGAACTATGCCAACACTGTGACTCCAAGATATGGAGGGAAATTCTCCACAGAATCTCCAGTAACCCACACATAATTGGGGTTCTCACAGGAAGGCTGGCTACATCTCCCCATCATGTTCCCAGAGTACACCTGAGGGTGTTCTTTCAATGCTCTCAACTTGAGATTTTATTTCTCTGTGTTCCTTGCTTCTTATCACCAGTAATTAGCACTTCAAAACAGTTTATTTACCACATGGATATATCTTCAGTATCACTGATAACCAACTAACACCAAGTAACTTTTGTAAAAGGATATTTACTGAGAAGACATAGCACAAACATCCCTGTGAGCTGGCACATACTTCTCGCTTTTACTACCTCAGTCCCTGGGGAAAGTGGCCTCAAACTGAAAGCAATTGCTGCAAACATTTCCACCAAAGAATCTGCATCTACGGCAGCATAGCCAAGGGACAAGTTTCTCCCTTCCTTGCAGGACACTCAAGGCTGTACTCTCAGCTCTTTCAGGGACTCCATTTCCTAAGCTTGTGTTGGTGCGTCTGGACACACAAGATCATAGCCTGATCTGGTCTCCTGCACTCATTTGCCCAAGAGTGGAAAGAACAAACACAAAGAGAAAAAGGAACATAGATAAAATTTGTTCAGGGGTCACAGTGTAGCATCAGGAGGAGATGGAGGTGAAGATTTCTGGCGTGTCTTCCCTTGATCACCACCAGGAAAAGGAGATCCAAGTTTCTCTGTGTCAGTCTCCTGTAGGTACTCTTAGTTCTTTCTCCACAGTTAATTACAAGGTTTTTCTTCACCATGCAGGAAAGAGTCACAGAAAGCTTGTGTATACTCTAAATTGGATCATTATGCAGAATTATGGGTCATTATTCAGATACAGGTTTAGAAAACCCCCCCACAAGGGTTGGCACTGGTCAGAGCCCCCTCCCCCCAGGACTAGATACTTATCGACCAGTTTCCTGATATGTTAAAAACAGCTTATATTTCTGTAGCACAAAATACTTTCCTCACAACAACCTTGTGAGATTGGTAGTGCAAGTGTTAATATGCTTGTCTTGTCTTTAATGAAGCTAACGTTCTGGAAGACTGATCAACTGTGATCATACAGTTAGTAACTGAGACAGAATTTGAATCCAGGACTATTGACCTCTATTTCAACACTTTACTCTAGAGCACACTTGTCCTCCATGTACTGATGCTCTAATTCAATGAACTCCCCATTCAGTTGCATGTCTTACTCTAGGTAATATGCATTCTCCATCCTGTGTAAATTACTATATTATTGATCTCTTTTGAGTGACTGAAGGTTTCATTGATATATCCCTGTAGTGTTTTGGAGCTTGATATATTCAAGCCAATGTCATCCACCATCAGGAACTTTTGTAGATCCTCTCCATTAGTGTTATAAAAAGCATGCTACTTAATCAGGGTTAAAACTCATTGTGGGCAAATGCTCAATACCAGAGAATACACAGAAGGAAGAGGTTCAAGTCATGGCTCTGCTACTTATTGCCGCTTTTGGCAATTGATCAACAGGCAGTTATGTGACGGGCACTGCTTTAGGCTTGGGGATACAAAGACAAAAGGGAAACATTCTAGTTTATTAGCACTCATATGCTGATCTGAGTTTGGTAAGATCCAGGCTGTGCCACTTAATACTGAGCAAGCCACTGAACCTCGCTGGTACTCGTTTCCTCATCTTCCAAATGAAGGCATTAAAAATGATGATAGCTGAGGGCCCTTCCTGCTCTAAATATATGATCCTAACACTTGACCTTCCAATATGGCAACTAGATTTTGTTAGACTCCTTGGGTTCAAACCCCAGTTGTGTGACCTTGGGTCAGCCATTCGGTGCCTCTGAACCTCAGTTTCCCCATATGTGAAATCAAGGATTTGGTCTACATGAACTCTGAGGTCCCTTACAACTCAGAGATCCTGTGAGTTAGTGAAAATAGCCCAGTGCTTGACTTGAAAAGAGAGGACCCTGAAAAAGACTCACCACCAGATGGCAGCAGAGAATAGGAAACAGTTACTAAAGTAACAGCCCTAAAATGAAAGAGCCTCAAAGTGGAATTCCAGTACATTTATTTTAAAGCATGATATCCCCTCCCATGATCTGTTATTGATTGATCAGTATTATTCATACTAGCTTCTTAAAATGTGATTTGGGAACTCTGAATTCTTATCTGGTTTTCTCATGAAGCGATGTGTGAATACCATGAGTTTTGCTGAATGAAGTGAATTTTGAGCAGCTAGCCATAATCCACACTATATATTAATTATATTATGTCATATCATATTATAATCATATCACATAATATATCATATTTATTATATATCATATTAATTAGATCAATCATATTATATTGTCATAATTTAGAAAGTTTTTGTTTTTGGTCAGAGGGAAGAACCAGGACTAATGGTGAAGGATGCAAAGAGGCAAATTTAGCCTTGATGTCAGAAATGAGTTCTTGACAAATAGAGTTGTTCAAAGTAGAGTGGGCTGCCTGCCAAAGTGGTGACTTCCGTTTCATTGGAGATCTTTAAGCAGAGATTAGATTGCCACTTGTTGAGGATGTCAGATGGGGATTCCTTCAGAATAGAGATTCTTAACCTTTTTTGTATGTGTCATGGAACCCTTTTAGCTAGTTAAATCCCTAGCAACTCTCATCTCTTGGCAATACCTCCACTTTTACAGTTCCTTTCTAGGATTTGTGAGTCCTTCCTGAATCCTCCATTTAAGGGAGTTCCCTGTTAGCAGTATTCACTTCTTGTCCAGTTCAGACTCTGACTCCGAACTACTCCTTCACCTTGGGAGGTGAAGGGGTGCTTTTCAGCTTACTTTTATGTCGTCTTCCCCCATTAGAATGTAAGCTCCTTGAAGGCAGAGACTGTTTAAAAAAAATTATATTTGTATTCCTAGAACTTAGTACAGTACCTAGCACATATTGAGTGCTTAATAAATGCTTTATATAATCCAATCTATTGACTCTCAGAGTAATGCTTTTAAAATACTATGAAATCTGTTGAAATACAATGGAAACAAATTTATTGAAATACAGTTATCAAAAAAACATATATAAAACCAGGTTCTCAGACTTTCTGAAATCTGTCCATGGACCATTTTGTGGTGTGTGGACCCCAGGTTAAGAACCTTTGCTTTAGGATATTGGTTGGACTACATGACAATAAAGGTCCCTTCTTTCTCTAAAATGCTGTGATAATAGTAACTGTTGTTTCTATGGGTCTTTCTAGATTAAAAGCACTTTTTCTCATAACCAATCCTGTGAAATAGGTAAGGCAAATATGAACATCACCCTTATACAGATGAAGAAACTGAGGCTTAGAGAGGGAATCATCAAGTGTCATATCATAGTAAGAATCAAAGTTAACAGAACTATTTTTTTTTTTTAACAAGAGACATCTATCCCATGATAATTGGTTCTACCTAATTTGTCTTCATCCCACCATTGTTTGCTTAGGTCTGAGGACTGCTTCCTGGTATATTTGTGTCTCTCTCTCTGTCTGTCTCTCTGTCTGTCCATACTTACCCTTCCTCTGGGACTTTTGTACATGAGCTCCCATATATGATCTACCAAATGTGCTGGGCACTTTCTTCACATTTTAAAGACATATGGGAATAGCAATGAATGGCATTGACTGTTCACTGGTTGTTCCTTTCTTTTTCTAGGTGACTAGCCCAACTTCTGCTCTCTTATTTATAAAAAATACTTCTTTTATAACATCCTTCATAACACCTCTGTCCAGTTCAGATCTATTTATGCCCACCAGGTTTATACCCATCACTGTTCTTTCAGAGATTTTCAACTTCATTTCTTCTGAGAGAGTAAGTAGTATCTCATATTTTGTAGCATATACATTGTGACTGGAAGAATATTGGCATCGAAAAATGGTCCTCTATTTCAGGGAGAACATTGGCATCATTAAAAATGCTGGTAAACTGGTTAGCTAATATCAAATATAAGATCCAGCTAGACAGCAGGCAGGGAGGCTAGGGTCGTACCTAGGAGGAATAACCATAAGTCCTTGGTTTTGGTAAATTGCAGTAGGATTAATCGCTATATAACCCTTGTGTCAGAGGCTTCCTTCTCATATGAAGGACCCAGATTATTTCCGGGACTTCATCTCTTTCTGGCTCATTTGGCCCCACTGATGAACCTGAAAAATTCAGCCTATAACTCTCCCTTAAATGTTGGCCATCAGCTCTTTTTTTTTTTTTTTGCCTTTTTTTTTAAGGGCAATTGGGGTTAAGTGACTTGCCCAAGGTCCCCACGGCTAGTTTTTGTGTTAAGTGTCTGAGGCTGGATTTAAACTCAGGTCCTCCTGATTCCAGGGCCAGTGCTCTATTCACTGCTCCACCTAGCTGCCCCCATCAACTCTTCTTAAAAGTAGTGAGGCTCATTGCATATCAGACAATAACAACACAGAAACAACTCAGACCCAAGCAAGGGCTTGGAGAGTTAAGAGAATTCTGTTTCCTCTTCAGTGATTCTCTGTTTCTCCACCCTGGTGAAAACCTGTATTTTCTCTGTGACTCACAATATTCTTCTGGGTAAGGTTCCATCAAGGGACCAGGTCAGGGTTTGCTCCTTCACGGTGGACCACAGCCCGATCAGCACACGGTTCTTCTCTCTATCTTTCCAATTCCTGATGGCTTCCTCTTCAGATTCTCTCCAGCAATTGCTCCTGCTCGCCAGGAGATGGTGCCAGTTCTTAAGATGTGGGACTTAGAAGGCCACACACTGACAGGCTATAGCTTTTTCTTGGATTCTAGGGCCACAAGGATTCTGTGATACTGACTTCGCTTTATACTGGGCTCTGCAGTCCCACCCTACAAACAAGGGTCCTCTTCTGACCTTGTAGGAACCTCCTTTGACTCACTTTGCTCAAGTGATGTTCTATTACCTGCTTTATTCCCCAGCTGAGATAAAGGGTGAATCAAGCCCAGGGGCTCTCTCTTTCCCTTGCTTCCTGGTGGGGGTGTCTCCTGTTCACTCAGCCTCTCCCACTGAGCCTTGGGTCTAATGGATTCCTGTACTTCTCCCCACTTGTCTTTCATCAGTTTTCCCTTGGAAGTAGGGACTGAGAACAGCTTCTTAGGGCATCAAGGACTCTTTGTGACTTTCGAACTTTAGCCTTTTAAGCTATGATTGTACTACACCTTTCCCTCCCCTATCCTCATATCTCCTTCTAATGCTTTAAAATCAATACTCTTAAAATAGAAAAGTGGTTTTGCATAGTGCAGTGGAGAAAGCAATAGACTTGTAGTTAGAACACAGTCAATCAACAAATATTTATTAAGCTCTTACTGTCTTTCAGGCACTTGGAATGTAAAGAAAGGAAAACAAATAAGTGTGGTCCCTGCCCCCAAGAAGCCTACATTCTAATGGGGGAGATAGCATGCAAACAGCGATGTATATACATTTTATATATATATATATTATATATATATGTATATATTTGCTTTCTGGAGGGGAAGTCAGGGCAGTTGGGGTTAAGTGACTTGCCTGAGGACATACGGCCGATAAATGCTAAGTGTCTGAGGCTGGATTTGAACTCAAGTCCTCTGACTCCAGGGTCAGTGCTCTGTTCACTGATCCACCTAGCCTCCCCTGATGTACATACATAATATATAAAGTGCAAGTGGCAGAACAGGGTTCAGATCCCAGCTTTGATATTTACTAGGTAAGGGGAAGTCATATGGGGACGCTCTTTGTGCCTCATTTTCTTCATCTATAGAATAATGCACCATCTGCCTTACGGGGTTTTTATGAGGAAAGTCTTTTGTTCTATAAAATGTTTGTTCTTAAAGTGTTCTTTTGTCCTTAAAGTACTCTATGGGTCAGTTGTTTTTTGTGTCTGACTCATCATGACCCAATTTGGGGTCTTCTTGGAAAAGATATTGGAGTGGTTTTTCATTTCCCTCCAGCTCATTTTACAGGTGAAGAAACTGAGGCAAACAAGGTTAAGTGACTTGTGCAGGTTCACACAGCTAGTAAGTGTCTGAGGTCAGATTTAAAATCGGGAAGATAAGTCTTCCTGACTCCAGGTCTGGTATTCTACCCACTGTGCCACCTAGCTGCCCAAAGTACTCTATAAATGAGGGTTATTGCTATTCTTTGTAAATAAGGAAAATTGAAGAAGAAAGAAGGGGCAGAGAGAAAATCTGTGACTTTTCCCATTGAGGAAGTCCAGGATATGAGGAAACTCAAGAATTTTTGGGAAAGTGTTGGTGTGAAGAGAAAATTAATACATAATATTAGGACTGGCTGGCACCAAAACATAATGGCAGTAAGGGGTAGGGAGGGGCAGGGGATATGATGGTGGTTTCCTCCTCCTCAGATAAAGTGTTCTGTTTCTACAGATGATAAAAAGCAAGGTGAAACAGAAGGATGTAGTAGGTCTGTAGGTTAGATTTAGGAGAGAATCTCTCATCCAAAACTTTGTTGAGTCATGGAATGAGTTACTGAGGAAGCTGTGAAACTCCTTTCTTGGGGAGTGCTTGCCAGGAGACAGGTGGATAGATGAAGTATAGACTCTTGAGGACTGCTGTCAGATCTATAATTCAAAGTGACCTAACCTGAAGCACTTTTTAAGCTTGAGACATAGAGCAATTCCAAGCTCGTAGCCAGTCTTAGGAATAATGACCCTATATGAGAGAGATTTTCAAGGGAGTTTTCAGCAGCTCTCCTCTGAAGCCAGATTTATTATTTTCCAAGCAAAGGCTCTGAAACTGCAGAATCCATGACCCTTAATAGGCCAGTGGCTCTGGGCACAGAGTTTGAAGTTCAGAGGAATTTCTGGAATTCATGTGGATTTCTGCTTGGCTTTTCATTTGCATTTATAGGACAGGACCAATTTTTATTGTTGATTAATGTTTTTGTGAATACATTTAGCTCCATCTGTCTCCCAGACTAGAAACAGAAGGAGGCTAGACTCTTTGACCTTGATGGAATGACTCCACTCCCCTGAGACTCTATCACCAGGAAGAAAAAAAAAAGACTTGTAAGGACTGACTTTTGAGTAGAGTAAGACTGCCAGCTTCAGAAGAAGACCTGGGTTTGAATCCCATTTCTGCCACTTATTCTCTGACTTGGACAAATCACAACTTCTCAGGGCCTCATTTTCCTCATCTGTAAAACTAGGATTGGACTGGATCTCTAAGGCCCCTTTGAACATTAGATCTATGACTCTATCTAAAAGGCCTGGGAAGAGGAGACACATCCAGAAGTATGACCAGAGACCCCTTATTCCCACAGAACAAGCAACTAATAGATGTTTCTCCTTAAAGCTGGATCAGACATCTTTACCCTGTGGACCAATAAGACCTTGATATAAGATTTTAAGTCTCCACCAGGAAGAGACTGGGTTTTCTTCACTTAAAGGGAACTCAATCCATATTTATTATATTAATTATATTATATTATATTGTATTAATTTGTTATGTTATGTTATATTATACTATGTTATATTTACTATTATATGAATTATTAATTAATAATAGCTTATATCTTTATACTACTTTTTTTTCACACTCATCATCTCCTTTGATCCTCACAACAATCCCATGAAGGCAGAGCAATTTTTATTGTTTCCATTTTACAGATGAGAAAACTGAGACTAAGGAACTAGACCAAACTCATGTACATAGCAGATGGAAAAGAAAGGTCTCAGATCTCGTTCTGTTCACTCTCTAGTCTAGTGCTCTTCCTCTCGTGATTGATTCACCAATGATAAAGTCAAAGTTTAGGGGATTAAATAGAAGGGGGCTACACAGAAAACTGAGATGGTATCAACAGTTTACTTAGATGATTCAGTTACATTCACCCACCTTCAAATATTCTCCTTTATTCTCATTCTTTCTACTCTACCTTTCCCCCCTCGTTTCTCTCACCTTCCTTCACTACCATTTCATCTTAACTCCTCCACATTTCCATTCTCTTCTTACAGATATTTCCTTCAATTGTCTGGATAGTTCAAGAAAACATTTCCTCCTTTCTTCCCTCCTTAAATGATCTGAGCCAATGTGGCTATGGGCACCTGGCAGGGCCTACGTGAGAGAGCAATAGTACATTAAAAACCTAGTGCCCCCTTAGTGGCCAATTTGAATGCATTTCAGAAGGCATATTTTTCCTTTTCCTTTTGCTGAAATATGTAAGTTGTCTCTGAATTTGAAGCCTCTTGTCTATGTGGAGGAGAGAGCCCTTTTCCAGAACTCACAAACTTATGATTGGAAAGTCTCCCTTGGCCCTATTTGGTGTTTTTAGCAGATGATTAAAAGAGAGAGTAGGGATTTCTCTCCAAAGCCCACAATTCAGGTTCCAGGCCAGCCTGTGAGCAAAGGAAGAGAATGCTCTGTTCCCTGGTTTGACCGTTTTTCCACTTGCAGTCTCCAGCATTGGCTTATCCAACCTGGGACCAAAACTTGATAGACACTTGTGGTTACACTGGGTCACCCAGCACCTGCCAGGTGAAGAGTTGGGCCTACTCAGCCAATGGCTTCTGGAACCAAAGGGCATTCTTCCTGAGGAATGAGGCGGACTTTGTTATGTTCTGTAGTTTTGCCCATTACTCATAAAGTGCTGTTATTTGTCAGCTTGGGAAGGACAGACTCTAAGGGTTTGGATGTGGATTTACCCAACTACATCTTCATTCCAGGTCCTACCTGCTCCCACCATAGAGGAAATAATACAGGCTGCAGGGTCAGAGAAGATCTGGGTTCAAATTTCACCTCTATGCCACAAAGCCCTGAATGCCAGTCACTCTGTGGACCCTTACACAGGTTTCAAATCCTTTGTTACTCTCAGTTGCTCTCTTCCTTGCAAAAATAGAAGCTTTTCCTCTAAGGCTTTGTAGTATAAATGAACTGTGTATGGGGGGGGGGGGGGGGTGTGTGTGTGGGGGGGGAAGAGGCCCTGTCCTTTCTGGGGATATCAAACACCTAGCCTTAGATATTTCTTCCAAAAATAGCATTTCAATCCAGTTCACCCCCATGCCTGACCACTCCTACTCTTCTCACTTGTTCCACTATTAGGGGTGGAGTCAAAAAGGCAGAGTGGAAACAGGGCTTCCGCTGGCCTCTGGCTCCCACTACCTCTGATTCATGTAAAAGGGGATTCTGAACAAACTTTGGAGCTATAGAACCCACAAAATGACACAGAGAAGCTAACCTTCTGCTGAGGACAGCATGGCAGGGCGGCAGGAATTGGCCAGCTCAGCACTCTGGGAGCCGACCCCACCCCAGGAGAGCTGGAGGTTTTAGCCTCAGGGCAGCCTGACCAGCTGCCCACTGGAATGACTTCAGATCACCAGCAACTGTGGCACTTTCCAGAATTATCAACCCATAGATGCTAAGGACAAAGTGAGAGGTCAATGCAGTGTAGACTTTGGGATCCAGTGGCTGGGAGTGCATTGGCTTTTCCCCCCAGGGAGAGACCATGGCTGAGGTGCTGTGGCCCTGCAGCTGCCTGCCATGTGGCTGCTTCAGAGCCCCATGCCTGCAAATTGTAGGGGGACCAAGTGACCAGTCTGAGGGGTAATCGCTCTTGCTTTAACCTGCTTGGATCTGGATCACTGTCTGGGGTGGTCCTGGGGTGTGTGTCCAGCTTGCCAGAGCATATGGAGGCTTCAGAGAAGGCACCCAACTAATGCCTCCAGCAGCTGAGAAAACCCAAGCGTTTGGGTCTAAGCTCCCCTGTCTGGTGGCAGAGTCCTACTGTGGCAAAAAGCCCAGGGGTCAAGTAATTGAGTGGCAGCATGAGTAAACGAGGTCAGCAAAGAAAACAGAGGAATCCAATATTAGACTCCTATTTGGGGGACAAAAAAGATCAAAGCATGGAACAAGAGGAAGACAGTGAAGTCAGAACTCCTGCACCAAAAACATCAAAGGAAAATACGAGCTGGTTACAAGCCATAGAGGACCTTAAGAAGAAATAAGAGAAATGGAGGAAAAATTAGGAAGAGAAATGAGAATGATGCAAGAAAATTACGAAATGAGAGCCAACAACCTGACTGAGGAAAATAACACCTTAAAAAAAAATGTTCCATTATTAGCCACTTCCACTGCATCTTATGGAATCCTTAATCCATCTGGAGGCAAATTTCCCTTTCTTCTCAATCATTGCTTTCTTCTATCTCCTCAACTCCTTGCTAAGGATGCCATGTGCTTTGATGCCATTTCCCATGGGGTCTCTGGCTTTCCCAACTCATGTCAACTCACTGGAAAGGAGGGGTTGGAGTTTTCTAAGTCCCCACCATTATCCTCCTGTTATCTCCATGTTCTCCTTGCTCTGTAACATCCTCACTCTTCCTTTCATTACATATATTTTCAAACACGCAGAGGTCTCTCTCACTCTGAAGAATCCTTTGCTTAACCCCCAACAAGTATGACAGGAGGCAAAAGGTTAAGACCTAGCAGCTACAGCTCAGGCCTACCTGGCCTGGGAGCCCTTGGGAAGAACTAGTTCCAGTTAAAAATATCGATGGGGGTCCAAGAACTGTACTTACCATTCTCTATTCTCCAAAACTGAGATTCAGCTTTCTTTGATAGTATTTTCATCATTTTTTAAAAACTCACCGAGACTAGAGACCCAAGGCATCCTTGACTCTTTTCTGTCCTACTATTATCCTCCCCTATCCAATTAAGTCTTGTTGACTTTTCTTTTATAATGCCCCCCATATCTATCCTTCCTCCTTTTTTTGGCCATTCTTCTAACACACACACACACACACACACACACACACACACACCCTTTCCATCTTCCCTTTTGATTATATCCCCAGACTACTACACTAACTTCCTAACTGGTTTCTCTGCCTCCACTCTCCTATGAATCCATCTCTCATATGAATGAATCTTCCTAAAATTATGCTCTCATCAGGAAACCCATTTTTAATTTTTTAATTAAAGCTTATTTTTTTTTACCATCCACAATAGATGAGTACTTTCTCTGCCTCTTACCTCCTCCCTACCTTCACTAACCTCCCTTACCTGAGCCCCTTGAGAAAGAAAGAGACAAAACCCATGTTACAAACATTATATATTCTGTGTTTTCCATGAGAGGGGGCTTTAGTCTTCCTGCATTGAGCACGTTAAAAAAATGTCTCAATCTACAATGAGACCATCACTGCTGCCAGGTGGTAGGTGGCATACTTTATTATGGTTTTCTAGAATCAAAGTTGGTCATTGCATTGAAGAGGATTCCTGTGTTTTTCAAAATTGAAACTTCTTTTAAAAATTCTTTATTTAACTCATGATGGAAAATTCTGTCCATATCCAGAGAAAGAACCGATGGAGTTTGAATAAAGATCAAAGCATACTATTTTCACTTTATTTGTTTTTTTAAATGAATTTTTTTTCCTTTTGTTCTGTTTCTTCTGTCACAACATGACTAATGTGGAAATATATTTAACATGATTGCACATGTATAATCTATATCATATTGCTTGCTGTTGGGCGGGGGGATGGGAAGGAGGTAGAAAAATTTGGAACTTAAAATCTTATAAAAATGAATGTTGAAAACTGTATTTACATATACTTGGAAAAAAATAAAATACTATTTACATAAAAAGAAATTCTTTAAAAGCGTTTTAAGATTTTGTTTTGTCTACAAATTCAGGTCAAACTTTTTAGCCTGACATTCAAGGCCTTCCACAGTCCCTAATGTGCATTTTCTACCTCTACCCAATGTGATTCTACTACTCATGTCAGATTTATCTGTTCACAATCCTTTAGAAACATCGCAGAGTATTTCACTTACAAGCCTTTGCTAAACCCTTCATTCACTTGAAATGCTCTTACCTCTTCTCTGTATCTATTACTTAAAATAAAAGAACTTTGGAGTTGGATTTTAAAATTATTTTGTTCAATCCCCTTGTTTAACAGATGAGGAATCAGAGGCTAGAGAAATGGTGACTGTGCCCAAGGTCGCCCAGATAGTTAACAAGGACCTTTCCCCTGCTCCCCTTCCTTGCCTCCCCATCCCCTCAAAAAACAGAATTTGAAGCCCTGTCTTCTGGCCTCAGAATTCAGGATCCTTTCCCCCACATCATGCTGCCTATCTAGCTCACATCTTATCTTCTACTTAAAACTTTTGAGAATCTCTTCAGAAATTGGGTTAATAATAGCGCCTAATTCCCAAAGTTGTTGTGAGAATAAAATGAGATAATATTTGTAAAGTTCTTTATAAATCTTAAAGTGCTATATACATTTATTATAATTGCTATTGTTAAAATCTATGCCACTTATTTGACATTTATACTATCTAATGTAGTGAGTTAACTTTTATTTACTATGTATATTGTCTGTCCAAGGAGATTGTAAGCTCCTTGAGGTCAGTAGCCATCGTCTTACATTATTGTACAATCCATGGTACCTAACACAGGGTTACGCATTTAGCAGGTGCTGATTATTTTTCCACTAATAAATACAATAGCATGCTAAAAACTTCAATAATAGTTAACACCAAGGGGCAGCTAGGTGGCACAGTGAATAGAGCACCAACCCTGAAGTCAAGAGGACCTGAGTTCAAATCCAGCCTCAGACACTTGGCACTTAACTAGCTGTGTGACCTTGGGCAAGTCACTTAACCCCAGTTGCCTTGCCTTCCCACCTCAAAAAAATAATAGGTAACACTAAGTACTTTCTTGAAATGGCATGCAGTTGGGAGGATAGGTCACTGAATTGATCCATCAGCGTGCTACAGCTGGACAGTGAGCTTGGCCCAGAGTTGACTAGAAGGAGAAATTAATTTGGGAATCTTGAAGTGCTTTTAAGGATCCCATGCTATTCTGTGGTCTAAAATACTCATCTTTCCAATACCAACATTTTCTTTTTTTTTAAATTAAATTAATACTTTTTAGTTTTCCACATTCACTTTTATAAATTTTGAATTTTCTCCCCCTCTTTCCCCAAGATGGCTTGCAATCTGATATGCTCTACACATATATTCCTATTAAACACATTTTCACATTAGTCATGTTGCATAGAAGAAATTATAATGAATGGGAAAAATCATGAGAAAGAAAAAGAAACAAAACAAAACAAAAAAGAAAATAGTCTGCTTCGTTCTGCATTCTGACTCCATAGTTCTTTTTCTGGATGTGGCTGGCTTTTTCCGTCATGTGTCCTATGGAACTATTTTAGGTCCTTGCATTGCTGAGAAGGGCTAAGTCTATCAAAATCAGTCTGTGCACACCATGGCTCTTACTATGTACAATGTTCCCCTGGTTCTACACCCCTCACTCAGCATCAGTTCGTATAAGTCTTTCCAGGTTTCTCTGAAATTCATCATTTCTTATAGCACAAAATAATATTCCATTACCCAACATTTTCTGAGGGATGATTATGGCTGTGAATTATTTCCAAAATGCAGGTTGCTTTTCTGGTATCCATGAAATGTTAAACAACCTAGAGTAAGGGTTCTTTACCTGGGGTTTGTGAACTTTTTTTAAATAACATTTTTATAGCCATTTTAATGCATCTGGTTTCCTTTGTAATCCTATTTAGCGTTATACAGTTTAAAACATTATTCTGAGAAGGGGTCCATAGGATTCACCAGATTGTCAAAGAGGTCCAGAGATCCCTTACCTAAATATAGCTAGGTGTCCAGCATGTTAGATAGATCCTCTTTTGAGGATTCATGGAAAGACATGGACAAAATTACACAGGATGAGAAGGCATAGGAAACGGATTTGACACCTTTGACCTATACCTTACCATGTGATGTGCATTGGTGGAAAGAATCTCCAAGTTCCTTCTCTTGTGAATCTATGAATGTACCAAACTGTAGCTTCCTGGAACTAACCAGGAAAATTAATTTCATTTTTATTTAGGATCAGTAGTATATAGTAGACTGGACTTGAAGGCAGGAAGACTTCCATGTTAGATCCTAGTTGTAGGATCCTGGGGGAGTCACATACACTTTCTGGGCCTCTGTTTTCTGGTCTGTAAAATGAGAGGATTGGCCTCCTTGACATCTAAGAGATGGACAATTTGGGGGATGGCAACAAAAAGCAGATACACAGTGGGATTTCTATGAATCACCTTTCCATGGAAAAACCTGGCTTCATTGTAAATCAGAGGTATCAGAAATCGGACCACTGGCAGCAACAACACTCCCAACTGTAGAAACCAGATTAAAATGTAATTGGGAAACATTTAACAAAATAAATAAAAATTCTGTAGATACTACATTTTTTTTTAAGCAATCGAGGTTAAGTAACTTGCTCAAGGTTACATGGCCAGTTATTTCTGGGTGGGTGCTAAGTGTCTGAGCCCGGAATTCGATCTCCAGGTCATTCTGACACTGGAGCTGGTGCTCTTACTCGCTGAGCCACCTGGCCGCCCCCATTTTTTTTTTTTTTTGAGGAGAGAAGGTAAGGCAATTGGGGTTAATAGTAATGACTTGCCCAAGGTCACACAGATACCAAGTGTGTCAAGTGTCTGCGGTCAAATTTGAACTCAGGTCCTCCTGACTCCAGGGCCAGTGCTCTATTCACTGTGCCACCTAGCTGCCCCAGATAATACTACATTTTAAAACCAAGCTAACATGTGGCTCTCAGGGATCCTTACATAAGCTTTAGTTGTCCCATTTCTATTTGAATTTGACACCACTGCTGTACATTGTAGAATTATAATGACTAATTTTGGTCTTAGAGAAAAGATGAGGAAATATATCATTCTCTTAACTTGGAAAGATGAGGCAGGGGGTAGCCCATGAGTGTAGAATGTTGCATACACTGTCCTGGGATCTTTCTTTTGGTTAGTTTTGCTGAACTCTTTCTTTGGTACAATGGAATGTCCCCTAGGTGGGTGGAATTATCTGGGAATGAATATTATACTAAAATAAAAATCATCAATGAACAGGCAGACTTTGGGAAAACCTACCGTGTTTCCCCGATAATAAGACCTATCCCGAAAATAAGCCCTCCCCTTACTGTGTAAGATTCCTCTAAAATAAGCCCTCCCCCGAAAATAAGCCCTATTGAGATTGCTACTGTAGTGAAGGTGATCCCCTG